>NC_135505.1:42857519-42977519 GCF_052857255.1 Amblyomma americanum
TTCGCTCAGTGCAAATATTTCGGCCGAATGTTATTCAAAAGGTACGTAGGACCTCCGCCATGAGACATTTTTCCCGGCAATATTGCTTTAGAATTACTTGATCTCTTGTGACTAATATGTTCATATTCTAGGATTAAAAAATACTGCTCAAATGTCTTTGCGGCCCTCAAGAGCAGTCAGTTGGTCTCTTCATCCTAGGAGGGTTTAAATATTTGAATAAATTCGTTACACAATGCTGGTGTACATGCTTTAAACTTCTTACTGTCCAAGCTTCTAGCCAGCGAAGAATGACGGTCTTTAGCCAAAGGCTCTCCAGGCTTACCAAACAAAGGGGTCCTGATCTCCACCGCCGTCGGCCTGCTCCAAAGGATGTCCCTGCCACACTGGGCACTAGCCGTGGCCAAAACACAGTACTTGGTGTCAGAGACGCTTTTGAACTCCAGCCACCTCTCTGATGACTCATACTCGGTGCAGCCACTGACATTTCCCTCTGGGATGCATACCGTGAACTCGTTGCAAACCTTCAAGGTATATGATATAATGCTTCCAGAAACTTTTCCAGGTGGCTTCCACTCAAGACGGGCCAATGAGAGCGATGACCTGGCGATGTGAATGCTCTCTGGAGGATCCGGGCCTAGAGCATCAAAGCAGAAAGAACAGTTGAGGTGCTCACAAAATAAACTTGAAAATTACAATTAGAAGTTGTACTTTGGGCTGAATTTTATTGATATTCAATGAATTCATTTCCTTTTTTTTACCTATATAAAATTATCAGTATTACAGGAGGAGGTCTCCAAAACGAGCACTGTCCGGGTAGCCTCCTATGAGAAAAATAATAAACGTACTGGTAAACCTGCAAGTCATGTATATAGGCGAGGAGCATACAGAAATGCGCAACCGGGAACTAATATTTGCATTAGAGTGAGATAAAGCATATGACACTCTGTCCTATTCTAAACTTGATGCCAGTCATAAAAAGGAATCAAAGCATGTAACAATGCCAGAAAGCTTTCGGGCACTGACAAATTGTTAAAACTGTGAAGACGGGCATTAGGCCTGAGCAGACTGCCATATATCAGAGCGAGGCCTGCTGACCCTGAAACACCAGAGACTGTGTTCCGTGCTGACCTAAGCCCCCATTACATTTGGTGGAGGCTCAGTTTCTCGTCCTTGTATCCCCTGGAACTCCGCAGCTACACGACACCGACGCCAGGTGTGCCCGAACATGCCGGCCACTAAGACCTGCAGGCGGGCTCAGCCCTCCTCTTCCAGCTGCCTCCGGCGGCGGGTCCCCTCCCTCTTCTGCGGGACTGATGATCATGACGCTGAAGACTGACTCACATCACACGAGCGGGTGGGCACATATAACAAGTGGGACGATGCCACTAAGTTGATCAAAGTTATGCTTCATTTGACCGGCGTTGTCAACGTGTGGCCTCGAAACAACGAAGCCCACTACTCTGCGTGGACCGCTTTCGAGGCGAACTTCACGGAAGTGTTCGGACGCCATCCTGTGCGCATACTACGCGCCGAACACAGCTTGCGCTAGCGTTCCCGGTAGTTGGGTGAGACGTTCACAAGCTACATTGAAGATCAGCGGTCGCGGTAACGCGTTACTATTTTCGGTAACTTAGTAACGTACTCGTTACCATTTCGGAAGTGTAACGGGTAACGTACTTAAGTTAACATTTTTCGGTAACGTGAAGTGTAACATTACTAGTTGCTTTTTGTTGCGATAGTCCACCAATCTGGCCATTTTTTTAGAAAAAAAAACGCAGAGCACCTAAAGAAATGTTGCAAATAAACAACATGTACATGTGCTCTCGACCACCCTTGTTGCGCTCGCATGCGTGCAAGAAAACATCTTCCCTTGACGAAGCACCCAACTAAAAAAAGACAGAATAGCTATAAAGCGCGAAACACGTGCACGAACACAAATTCACCCACTTGCCTTTACCTATACGCCCTTCCCAAACCAACCACTCACACAACTCTCGAAAGAGTGATAATGTGCCGATAATTCTGAAACACCACATTTTCCAGAATTACTGTAAATTTCTTGAGAGCTCTCCGAAGTTTTCTTTGTAATGTTAGAATTGATTTGTAATGTTAGAATTTTGCTTAATTTCACGTTGAGAAAATGGCTTCACTATGTGCCACGGAGTTAGAACACATCACGAGTAAGTCTACAGGCAAATTTAGACGATTATCACATTGCTATGCTCAAGAACATTTGTGCAAAGTATTCTTTTTAAATCAAAATTTCGTGTAAAGTTGTTGTTTGGGCTATGATATTTATGTGAACTATGAACTTTATGAAATTGCTATCGTGATTTCTTAAGGCGAAAATGCCTAGTTAAAATTTATGACCATGAAGTAATGGCAAAGTAACGGTAACTAGTAACTTTTCTTGTAAGTAACGTAGGGCGGCAACGAGTTTCATTTTTTAGCATAATGAGTAACGTAATTAGTTGCTTTTTTCCGGTAACGCCTACAACATTGTTGAGGATCTGGTCAACCTGTCATCACGTGTCAACGCCCAGATGTGCGAGACTGACAATATCAAACGTATTCTGAAAATAATACAAGATGATGCCTTTCATATGTTGCTGTCTCGAGTTCTCCGCACAGTTGCCTGAGATGTCAGTCCCTGCCAGAGCTACGACGAGCTGCGCAAGCAGACGCTCCTCTCTTGCCAGCACGCCCCGCTTGTGGAGTGGCTTGCTGGCCTGTCGGCTAACCCGACCGCCCTACACAATACGCACACATTAAAGACTGTGTGCGCTTCTGCCATCCCACTCCGGGTCATCTACATACCTGGCGGCCTTCTCAAGGACATCAACGAACAAGTGGCTGAGGCCCTTCTGTCGGTCCCTCCGTCCGCGCCAGCACCTCCGCCCGCACCTGTCGCTGCACCCCTGACCTAGGCTCTTCCTGTACACTACTGATCAACCTACGTTGCTCGTCCATCGCCTGTGCCTCAAGTTCCTCACGCTCTGACACCTTTTTTTCTGACCGCTTCGACAGTTCCACAATCCTTGGCGTACTGATGAAGATCGGTCAAATTGTTACTCGTGTGGATTGCCTGGTCATGTGGCCCGGCTTTGCCGTCATCGTGTGGCAGTAGCTCAAGTTGCCGGTTACTGGCTTCCTCCAAGTGAATACTCAACGCTAGTCGAGCCTCCACAGAATCGCCCTCTTTCACATGATCGCACTGTCTTCTCCACCTGGCTCTCATCATCTGCGCGTCACCGCTCATTTTCTCATATGCGTCGGCGCCCGGATCTTTCAAAAGGGAAACTAGATGCCACGGTTCCTGAGGCAAGAACTGGGCCTCCAGCGAAATTTCAAAAGCCTCATTTACCTCCCGCAAATCTGATCGAAGTTTCTGTGAAGGCGGTTTCTGTTCTGGCGCTTGTCAATAGCGTTGCTGCTGTTTCTGCCATTGCCGCAACTTTTTGTCGATCCTTGCCGATAGTGACGATCCGACTTTCTGGATTCTCGCTGCGTTCCGCAACCATACAGGCTATAGCGCATTCAGCGACGTACACACGTCGTTATACAGCAGACAATCTACGTAATTGAGGTCATCATATGGCAAGGTGTTCTCACGATATCATCTTGGGTTGGAGGTCGTTTAGCGCAATAACGCTGTAATCGATAGCGTTAGTGCTGAAATCGAGTTCCTTGCGCTCAGCGGTTCCTCGTCGACCGATACCCGTTTTGCTGCCTCTTCCAAAGCAGGCGCTGACCTGCCTGCGTGCTCTTCAGTTCTTTAGTCCATCGCTAATGACCGTGTTTATGACGGCAACGTGCTTTCTGCACCATCTCCCTTCTTTATGGGCCGCAAGTGCGTGCCCATACCTTACGCCATACTCTCCATATCAGCTGGCCTTACCGCATTGTATGTGACCAATCCGTTTACATAACCTTACTGTGTGCGTCCCGGCAAGTGCGTCGGTAACGTCCAGCTGATTGATTTCATTCGCTGTCTTGATGAGAATAACGATTTCCCATCCGTCGACGAAGACGCCCTCAAACAGCCGATTCCTGCACTCGACACTTCGCCTCCAAACGTTTTCCTTTCCGCCATCGACGCCTCCCTTCCACACTTGAACATATTCCACTTCTCGCGCTTCTTCATCAGATTCGGTCCTCCTTGGATTCATAAGAAACCGCTTTGACGTGCACGTCGACTGTCGTCCAGCATATCGACACCGGTTACCATTCCACTCTGCTTCAGCGCACATATCGTGTCTTCGCTCCTGAGCGCCAAGGTAATCAGGAAACAGTCCATAGGCCTCACCCGTGGTACTCGTGTAGAAGAGAGATGGCTCAAATATTTTCTGCGTTGATTACCACCGCCTGAATAAGATCACGAGAAAGAATGTTTACCCTCTTTACCGTATTTCTGTTGCTGTTGACTGCGTACAAGGAGCGAAATTGTCCCTAGATTTGCTCTAATGGTACTGACAGGGCTCTCATGGGAGCCGAAGATCGCCCTAAAACCGAATGTGTTCCCTCTGAAGGGCTATGAATTTAAGGTCATGCCGTTTGGCCTCTGTAATGTTCCGGCATGATGGACACCATTCTGCGCAGCCAGAAGTGAAAATTATGCGTCTGTTATCTGGACGACGTCATGATCTTTTCGCCTGATTTTGAGATTGATCTGTTCGGGCTGAAGCCCGTGGTAACCTGTCTCATTGACGCAGGCCTTCAGCTCAACTTAAAAAAGCGTCAATTTGCTGCTCGTGAACGGACAGCTTTAGCCCCGTCATGTCAAAGTAGGGTGGTCGTCCCGGCCCCGCCAAAATTTGTGCTCTGACTGCGTTTCCTAACCCTACCTCCTAAAGGACAGCTTCCTAGGCCTGTGCTCCTACTTTAGACGTTTTATTTGCAACTTTGCCCGCCATTGTTGCCCCTTTAACTCTGCTCTTGGCAGCAACGTCGACTTTTCGGGTTGGTCGCCTGCCTGCGATGACACCTACAACACGTAGCGCTGTCTCCTGCGGGACCACCCAGTTTGCGCCACTTCGACCACCAAGCCCCAGTCGAAGTACACACGATGGAGGACAGTGGCATTGGCCTCGGAGCTGTGCTCACTTTACGTAAAGCCTACATTCAAGGAATATATAGTTACTTACGCCAGCCACGCCCTCTCGAAAGCCGAATCCAATTACTCCGTGATGGAAAAAGAGTGCTTAGCTATTGTCTGGGCCCTTCACAAGTTTTAACTTTTCTCTATGGCCCTCCTTTTGCCGTGGTCACCGACCACCATGCCTTATGTTGTCTTCCTTTGTTAACAAGGTCCCTCCGGCCGCCTGGATCGATGGGCTCTCCGTCAACAAGAATATAACATACGCGTCGTCTACCTGTTCAGCCCGAAGAATAAGGGCACTGGCGCCCCATTGCGCTCCCCGCAACCGGCTAAGACTGTCAGCCTTCCCGCGCTCGAGTCCGCTGCGTCTTCGCTCTCTACCGGCGACATGCGTTCCGAGCAGCGTAAAGATCATTAAATTATCTCCCTTCTTAACTTTCTCTCCGATCCATCTACTGGTTCCACTGTCCAGCGCCCTTCGTCGCCGAGCTTCACATTTTTAATTTCGTGATAATCTGCTTTGCCGGCGTAACTGCAACTCTGATGGACGGAAATGGCTTCTCGTCATTCCCCGACATCTGCAGTCTCAGGTCAAACACCTGTCTTTACGCTCACCCACTATGTGGCCACGCGGGGGTAGTCAAGACGTATACTCGCATCCGTCTCCGTTGCTACTGGCGCGGCATTTGTAACTTCGTCCTGTACGTCCACTGCTGCCCTGCATGCGAACACCGTATGCAACTGCCTCATATGCGGCTGGCGAGTTTCAGTCACTGCCTTGTCCGCCTCGTCTCTTCGACCGTGTTGGCATCGATTTATACGGCCCTAAGCCGTACGCCAGTGCTGGCTACCGCTGGGTCATGGTTTCCATTGGTATACTGACATGCTATCCCAAATCGCTGCGCTCCCGGCTGCAACGACTCGTGATGTGGCGTCCTTCATTTTGCAGCACTTCATACATCGGCACAGTGCTCCTCGTGAATTTCTGTGACAGTGGACACGTCTTCTTGTCTGACGTCGTGAAAACTCTACTCGCCGAGTGCAAAACAAGTCACCGTACTTTTACAGCCTACCAACCGCAAACCAAAGGTCTATCCGAACAATTTATTCACACTATGGGCAACATGCTGGCCATCTACATTGATGCTAACCACATGAACTGGAGCCTTGTTCCGCCCTACATTACGTTCTGATGTATATTATGCCCTACAATACTGCTACCCAATCCATGAATGCTTTCTCCCCATTTTTTCTGCTTTAAGGCCAGCATCCATCCAATTCCGTCCACACAGTTCTCCCCAACCGCCTTACCTCGTCTGAGCGTAGAACTGTTTCTGAAGCTGCCCAGAAAGCAGAAGACTGCCGTCAGATTCAAGAAGCGTCTTTGAAAATACCATGACCCCTACCGCAACATGGAGCGCACGTCCTCAGTCAACTACATTATTGAGCCCCTCACAATGTCTTCCGATTTCCGCCAAAGTGGCCGTGGGAATGTACGGTGCATGTGCAATGACTGAAGCCGGTCGTACAACCCGCTTCTGTTGTCGGCAGCATGAGTCGTTAGGATGGCTCCTTTTCTCATCGGGGCCATTGTGAAAAAGAAAAAGGGCATTAGCCTGGCCACACTGCCAATGTTCACAGCGAGAGCCTCCTGACCGTGACATACCAGGGACTGTGTTTCGGCGCCACGTAAGCGCTGACCTAAGGCCCCGTTACAAATCAAAATATGTTTTGGGAATGTTACGGAGGCATTTCGCATGAACAAGTATGCAAGTGAAGGTTGATGACACAACTTCTTCGATTTGCGCGAGACTGCTCGTACATTACGAAAAAAAAGCGTTTTGGGAACATATTGATCATGACCGAGGAAGAAGTCAACGGCCGTGTACTTAATAGAAAAGTTGGTGGGGCTTGGGAGATGGGTTGGTGGTGGGGCCATGCAACATTCCTGGACACTATAATAAAACCAGTAACGATGGAATATACTTAATATATTATGAAGCACACGAAAACCGGCATATACCTGAACTTCAGTTCTGCGCATCTAGGGCGTCAATAGTACGCCGTGCTGAACAAATTCCCTCAACCCCGAAGGACCGAGCGGCTGATGTGACTTACAAACGCGCCGCACGTTTTCTTTGGGCAAGCCCAGTTTGTTCTGCATTGATAGACACATTACGGTAGCGTTTCGAGCCTTCAGCGTGGCGGCGCCAAGGTGGTGGCGGCGCCACCACACTGTCAGGTGGTTGGTAACGTGGTGCGGAGCAACTGCCGGCGCCGCGGCTGATCACAGAGTTCGTCACGTGGTTGGTCACGTGACCAAGTTCTATTAGGCCACCTGTATCTATCGCTTCACTCCAGGTTTAACTAAAGCTAAACCACCGCCAATTTCTTTTCTACCGTCGACAATCGTCGTGCCTATCCCGCGCCCCAACTACCGCGGTGACAAGAAAAAGCGAAATGGATTCCCTCATGCTGTGTGCCCGGCGTATGAGAAAACCTGTCCTGCATATTTCGATCACAAGAACTCATCGTTGCACATGTTTCTACTTGGAGGCGTACATGTTCATTGATAACAAGGTAACGAGGTGGAAGTTCCTAATTGTCACTGATATTATTCGCTGCGCTGATTGCGAACTTGTCTACAACTTTGAAAGGGAGCGATTTGAAGCGAGATTGAAGCAGCACAACAATAGCTTCGACAAGCAGCACGTGGCAACCAACGCAAAGGTGAAATATTGGATTTTGGAGGGAAATTGGAAACACGACGAACAAGATCACAAGGCTTTACCTGGAATATCTTCATATTAGACAATGGCGCCAATGCTCCGTCGGAACGAAGGCAATTTACCTCTTGTATTTACCCACCGAGTGTAATGCTATGAAGCGAACATAATGAGATTTTGCTTCCGCTACTTCATTATAAACAAGGCCCTGTAGCACGGCCGAAGCGTCTTCTCATTTAACAACGGCGCACGATGCTGTTGAGACCTCATTGCTCCCAGCCAAACCCTGATTTTCATGTTTAGCCATTACGCGCTTTTAATGACAACCACGAACAAGCGCATGTGTCGGTGTGAATGCTTGGATATCAGATAAAATTATTAGACTTGTTCTTTTCATGGTAACGAACCCCAGGGGGAAGCTATATTCGTAAGTACGATCCGCTCCTTTGTTTCTGTGGAAGTGCGGTAACATTGGTCTTTCACTCGCCACTCTATACTAGTACTTATTATATTCTACTTAGGATTCTGTTCTAATTTCAGTTCCTTTTTTCACTCTCCAGTGTACTGCAATTATGATTCTTTTTTCTATTCCGACTGCACAAAATGCGTTCGTCACATTGTAAGTTCGCTGTGAGTCCTGATGCCAGTAACGGCTCAGTGGCGCTTGCGTTTAAGTGATGCGCTTTTGCACTGGCAGCTGGCTGTTTCAAATAAAGCCACCGGTAGCTCTTGTGAGACCCAGGTTACCCTTCCAGATGAGTGGCGGAACGCTTAGATGCCGCTGGCCTGAATTTTGCACGCATAGTTCCTCAGGAGGGAACATATCTTGCTCGTTTGCCTGCTGTTTGAGTCAATTTCTAAGTCACCTTATTTTGCAGATTCATTCTGCATCCTGGGTCTGTCACCTTATCCCTACAAGTAGACAGGTGGAGGGGGCGGAGAGAGGAAATTACCTTAATCACCAACCATCAGGTGCGAACCGCCGCCCTCATCAGTTTTCGCCTTCATGTCCTTCTTTCTGCTATCGCAAACAAAATGCCACAATTGGGTATCTCATGCGAGAGCTTCGCTAAAGCAATATAATTTAGCCTTCGATGCTAACTTCGACTTTTTTTCTCTAATGATTTCTTTTAACGAAAGCAGAAGTATTAAATACATGGCAGAAGTTTCGTGAAGCGGGGTAGGTGGCAAAATGTGGGTCGACAGTAATGGTTTGTGAGTGGGCATCCTCGGAGGTAGAACGTAGGATGGCTGGTGGGTGATGTCCCTCGGGGGCAGCTGGTTTTCGCAAAGCGTGCTTAAAATCTATTTCGCATTCCCACCGCTCTTTCGCGTCTTTCTACAGGGCGGATTCCTCATGGAGGGAACAGGGTTAGCGGCGCATCTAGCGGGCTGAGTTATATGAGTGGGCGTTTGGTGATTGGAGCTTCTGGAGGAAGAAACGTGCAGGAAGGGGGTGGGAGGGTGCATTTAAGGTTCCGGAGGATGAGGGCAGCCCTCTGGCTTAGAGGGTGCGTTAGAGAGGTCACTGTGGGTTGGCCTAGCTATAGGATGAACGGTTCACTTTCCGAGGCTGCAGACAGACCAAGGTCGAGACAAACAGAAACCGCCATTTCGGCACTGGGCACTGACACTACTTAAGCGCTATAATCACCTTGACCAGGTATGAAGATATTGTTGATGGTAGCTCCCAAAGATAAAAGCTCAGGTGGCCCCGCCGTGAAGGTGCGCACAGTAAAGGATGCTGTGGAGCAAGCGTCGAGGCTCGTGCAGGTGACCTTTGTCTGGGCGGGATGAATTATGGTTCCGCTGGCACACGACACCATCCTTTCTGGCTGAGTATGGCCGCTGCTGTTCTTGTTCTCATCGCTGACTTCAATCCTGTAGTAGTCGAAGCGTCCCTCAGGTCGCTGCCATTGTACGGTGAAGGAGCTGTCCGCAGCGTACACCAGTGTCAGGTTGACGACTTCAGGAAGCTCTGGACAGAGATTTGGTTGTCTTTTTTTATGAAAAGGAGGTGTAAAATTAAAGTGGCGTGGTACTACGCGAAAAAAGTGTTATCGAGCTGGTCGAGCAGGTACCAGTGCCAAAATAAGCTTTTTTTTCTTTACTTTACTGGCTATCTGCAAGCAGTATGGTAGTTATTTTCTGAAAAGTGAGTTTTCGTAAGCCGAGACGATTCAAAGTTGCGGAGCATGAAGCCAAAATTCCTTCTTCGTTAATTCCGCCTCCTATTTACAAAAGATTGCACCATCTCTCGCTTAATTAAGCAACGTGAATTTTAAGAAGTGTGAAATAAAACTTGGCTTTAAAAAATGCGCAAACACAGGTACGCTTATATATGTTCGCAAACAACGCTGCCTAGAAACGGTTAACACAAAAAAGCAGAAAAGTTGAAAAATACTTTTTGATATAATTGCTGTAGATACACTGCCTCTATCTTTTGAGACTATTAGGTAATTAATAACTTCACAAATTTTAACAAAATGGGCATGTACATGAAGAAAGAAACTTTATTTTACGCCGGCCCTTCTTGCAGACAACAAATTTCTGAAGGTGACTTTGATGATGATAATGATTAGGGTATTTTATTGCGCAAGGGCATCTATGGCCAATAAGCGCTATGGCACAAGGTATTTTTTAATTCTCAAGGTTGGGTCAAAAACCCATTTCGCGAGCATTTCATTCTAAATTAGACCGAGCACCGGTGTTTTTGAAAGTGATTTTGATGACCGTGCTTTAATTTTGTTAAACATCACTCTTCCATTTCCGATTAACGCACTACGCATTTTCTCCCTACCTTTGCAAAGTGCCTGCGGATCACACCTTCCTTTATGTTAGCGTAGAAGTTTCGCCCCTGTGTGTTTCATTTGATTACTGAGATATAAGCGCTGTAACCTAGGACAGCTGTACATGACTCGACTTGTGAACTTTAATTTTAGAAATTTATTTTTTAAATTCCTCCTAACCGATGGTTGAATATCTCGCTAGAGCATGCTTTCGTGGCGGAAAATGAATAAGGCCAGATGTTTGCTCCTGAGCGCCCCTGACTCTCTAAAGATCATGAAGAGTCTCCACGGTCCTTCTTAGGATATTTAGAAGTATTAGAGTGTTTTAGTTTCACGTACGTAAAGGGTTCACGTACGCAAACGTCAGAGGTCTACGTAGCCTGCACGCAGGTGGTTTGAAACCCTTATAGTTACACGTACGCGAAACACGCCGCGCGTAGTGTTCCTGTATATGCTCCCGCAGGGAGCAGAGTTGCGCGACTGTTTTCCTCGCGCCGCTCTTGACGCCATTCGCCAAGCGGCCGTCACGTGATTCCGCAGACGACGCTTGTTCCATTTCGAAGTGGAAGAGCCGACTTTCCAGGCACAACGCCGGTTCCTCGCCAGCCCCAGTACCCTCTCGGCTGCCATCGTGATCGGACGCGTCCGGTGCGGTGTGTTCCCGCCTTTTCCGTGCGCTCCAGTTGTATATATTTTGATAGTGTGCAGTGACGGCAGCCTCCAACTATGACGAGGTGCAGTGCGCCAAACTGCAAGAACCGCACCGAAAGCGGCAGAGCTTTTTACGCAGTGCCGTCCGGACGGTCAGTCGTACGTCAGCGATTGCGCTGGCTTTTGCGTATGGGACGCGTGAAAGCAGCTCCGAAAGGAACTCGAATATGCGAGATATGAGAATAAACAGCACAACTTTACCGTATTTGCATGACTAATTTAGCCACATAACCTCCATTGTCTCATACCTCCCTCCGGCGTTGCAACCATCATTTGGCTATGTGCCTAGTCTGACAAAAATTACAGTTGAGTATAAATTATAAATTGTTCAGCAGGCACGCTCAAACTCCATGCGGCGACTCATGTTTGCCATCAACAAATTATCTTCATTTTTCCTGCAACGCTACAAGTTCCAAATGAAAATGTGAACAAAGATTCTGTTCCTAACCTGGCTGCACGTGACAGAGAATTTCTCATGTGCAGCCGCTGCCAGCCCGTCTGCTTATTCTGCTGCCACCACCAACATTTTGCAGAAATGGTTTGTTTTGTAAAATAAAGAATGTTTGACAAGCAAACTGTATGTGAAATTTTGTTCTAGTCCCAGTTTACTACACAGAAGTGGGAGGCCAGTCTCTCAGCATGAGAACAAGCTTTGCCTAGACTTTTTAACTATTTTATTTGTTAAGAATACCCCTAAGGTTCCACTGACAAGGATGTTAACACTGGAGGAGAGGGGAACAAAAATAGCATGAAATACTTGAAAAAGCAAAATTGGATATTCAGATAATTATTTTTCCTTGAGTAAAAGCATAGAGCAGTCCAAAACAAAGATATTTCAGAATGCAGAGAAGGTACATATATTTCAAGTAGGTCAAGAGAAAACGCAATAGTGCTTAGGGAAAAACGAGCACTTAAATAACAGCACCAGAAAGAAATATCACTTTTCGAGATCTTTGGAAGCTCGTATACCACAATTCAGCTGCAGTGACTTAAGGCAGGCTTCTCTAACTTTTGGATATTAAAGAAGTACGGCACGTGATGTGTCTGGCTTGAAAAGATGACCATGGCATAGGAAAAATGCAATGGAGGGCTCGAAGTCAGAGCTACAAATGATACGTATAATTTGTGAAAGATAAGCGCGCGAGTTTGCGATATCTGTGCCTTTGGTGGGTTAGATTAACTTGCGTGCAAAATGGATAGCTTTTGACTGCGCGCATTCACATCGTATGCAGCGTGGTTTCACAAGCTTCGTACCACATCGGCGGTCGAAACCCTATAGAATAATGTATCTCAATGTGGTTCTGCCGGGAGATGCATTACCGCACTTCTCTTCATCGCACAACTCACGCAGGATTTTCATTTCCAAGCATTTCTGCGCCATTTTGTCCGTACTGCGAGCTATCGCTGCCATTCCGCGATCTTTCTGTCATGCTGTATGATATTTTCGGCAAATCAGATTTTTTTCCGACGTTTTTTTCAACGAAGTATGATGGGCTTAGTATCGATACCTGAGCACTGAGACAGTAAAAGGAAAAAAGGATGCCCGCAATCGAGCGCCGTTTGTAAGCATTTAAAAAAAAGCGAACTGCTCTACAATGCCAGCCCCGTCATAATCCCAGCGCCTGTGCGCTCGAGGAGCTGCTTTCCCGCACAGCTTGGAACAAAATGGCGACCCTTCGCGCAACTCTGCTCCCTGCGGGAGCATATACAGGAACACTAGCCGCGCGTTACTCCTATCGCCATCTACTAAGAAACACACACTGGTTGTAGCCAAAATCATCCAAGACAAGTCTTTAAGCCAAGCCATTCATAGCGATACTGTTGCTATAACGACGACCAACGCTACTTCGTCAGGCTTAACAGCTGAAAAATCGCCCTTCTGTCTGAAAAACAAAAAGCTATTTGTCGCTTGAAACCTTATGCGAGGGTAAGAATGGGCAAATCGAAGGCGAATACAACAGTTTAGAACACGATATCGCCTCGAGGGATTAGCGACGAAGCTGTTATAGCTGTGAAGCGGCGGGCAGGGCGCCGCCATCTTTGTCAACGCTATGTACGCAAGCAGCGCAAAGACCGCAACGTAAAAATCCGAATCACACTTACGTACGTGAAACTCGCGCATACCCTTTTCGTTCTTCGCATGCGCACTGGTCACCCGTAAGAGGTCTACGTAGGTGAAGCCTCTACGTACGTGAAACTAAAACTCTCTATTGTCTTCCAGAAACTATTTTCTGTTGCCCCCAAGTTTCAAGTAAAAGCAGATATTTAATGAATGGGCTTCTCAGTGGTGAAATGCATCAAAATTACGAAGCAATCCACACCAGCTACGAAGTGATTATCGGGATGACTCATGAATCCACTTCCTTGAATGTATTATCGCAAAATATTATCTGAGTTTTTTTCGTCAGTGAGGTAAAACATGGCCACAGACGATTTTTTAAACGCCTGACTATTAGAAGAGTTCGAAAATGATGGAGAGCTGGCTCACCAAACAAAGGAGTTCGGAATAACGCTGCCTCTGGGCGGCTTCTAAGGATGACGCTGCCGCAGAGTGTGGTGGCAGTGACCAGGGCGCAGTACCTTTTGTCCGCTGTGCTTTCGAATTCCAGCGACGTTGATGATGTCTCGTGTTCGATGCATCCGCTTAGAGTTTCCTGTGCGTCGCATGAAGTGAACAACTCACAAACTTTCACTGTGTATTCTACAGTGCTGCCGGATATCTTCTGCGGTGATTGCCACTGAAGACTTGTTAGCGATGGTGTTAATCCGAACATGCCGACACTCCTGGGAGGGTCAGGATATGTAGAAAAGGTCATTTGTTGGCATAATAATGCATGCAATACAAGAAGAGTTGTGAGATCGGGCTGATGTGTGATCGATTTGAGCCGCCCGTGTGGTGCTGTTCTGGCTTTGCCACTGAGGCCAGATTTGGTCGAACGTGACAGCACTCCTAGCTTTCAGTCGATCGTATTTTGACCCGTGTACATAGCCCATGTAGCGAAAAAGTCATTAGCCCTTTTAATACCCCTATGACACCTAAGTTAGTTTAAGGAAAAGCAGATTTGGTTTAAGGACGCTTTTTGAGCGCTCGTATTCAAATACGTGGGCGACACATTTATTTGTCGCGTGAAATTTCTATTACTAAGTGATATTAAAAATATCTGATACTGTACCCGCTTCTGTGTTCACGAGAGGTGAATGGTATGGGAAAATGCGACCTGATGTAGGCATTTTAGCTAGCGCTGCCGAGTCTGACGCCATTTTCTTCTACTCTCTTCTGTCTCATGTGCTGTTTATGTCAGCTCTGCACATGACAAAAGCTAAATAACCGCAACATGTCCATGCAAGTACCTTTGCCAGGAATGAATACGTTGTGCAGAGTAACACCCAAAGAGAAAAGTTCGGGCGGTCCTCGGCTGTAGGTGCGCACTGTCAAGCTTGCCTCGCTGCAAGCTTCCAGCAGGTTACAGGTTACTCTAGTATGATTAGGGTGCACAATCGTGCCACTCGCACACGATCCTACTTGTTTCGGCTTTCGCAGGCTGCTTCCACCATCGGTTTCTGAGGCCAGTTCAATCATGTAGTAGTCGAAGAGGGCCTTGGGCCGCTGCCAGGTCGCAGTAAAGGAGTGGTCTCCAGCGCTTTCAAGTCTCAGATTGGTGACGTCGGGGAGCACTGCGACAGCAAAAGTCCAATGACTGTAGACAATCGCGCAGTCCCGTTTTTTCAACTGGTGCTGTTTTTTTTTATCACAGCCGCTGCCCGAATATAGCAAGGCGCAGGTGATTATCAAATTTCTATTGGAATATATGCAAGAACTGCAGCGGTCCATTTCTTCATATCGCGAAGAAACCAAAAACAAATAAGTGATACCAAATGCTAAGAACTCAATCGTGACATATTTCGTGGATAAGAAGCAGTAGACGGTTGCATCCCAAAGGTTCACTTCGAAAAGGTGCCTTTTTAGCAAGAACATAGCAGTGTGCATTTTAGAATATCGTGCACCATAAAATGGTGTTACAGCACTGTTCAGTTTTAAATTACCTTGCTGCGGCACAACAGACAGATGGACCAAAAAACGCAAACAACTGTAATTTTGTGTTTTTGTCCGCCTTCGTATTGCCGCTGCTGCTAGATATATCAAGAATGACAGCTGCCCTAAAACTCTGCTCCGTAAGTGATTGTTCATTCTGCGTCTCCTTTAAAAGCAAGAGTAGACTTGCTTCACTCGAATATAGAGCAAGTCATGGAATTCATTATAAAGCAATTTACAACCGGGATTTTTATGAATACTATCAAACACTTTCTACTTTAACCACACCCGGCTTTTTCTGGATACTATCAAACACTTTCTACTTTAAACACAAAGTCTGCCTGCGCTATTTCGAAAGCTTGATTATCGCAAGCGGACAAATTATATTCTCTCCCCGTAACGTGCACAGCTTACCCACCGAACATTGGTGTCTTGAATTCTGCTGCCTCTGGGCGGCTTCTGAGGAGGTCTGCCCCACACCTTGTGGTCGCCCACAGCAAAACACAGTAATTCGTGTCCACGCTGGTCTCGATTTCCAGCCAAGTTGCAAACGTTTCATGCTCGATGCATCCGGTCAGGTTTTTTTGTGCGCTACAAGATGCGAAGTCTTCGCACATCATCACCGTATAGAAAACGACGCTGGCAGGAAGTTTCTTCGGTGACTCCCACTGTAGACGAGTTATTGAGGGTGCTAGGGCTACCATGGTGATGCTCTTCGGTGGTTCAGGTTCTGCAATAATGCACAAGATATTAGCCAAAACTTTTCTTCCCTATGAATCTAACCTCGTCTCTCTAGACACGCAGAGAAGACTGTACCTTCTCTTGTGCGCCTAGAGCTATTGCCTGAAGCATTAGCAAAACAGAGAACGTCCAGACAACCCAACAAATTTTCTCACACTTTGTAGCGACAACTAATAACTCTACTATTCGCGTCAGACGTACCTCTCGTACTACCTGACCGAGGCCTCCTTTCCTGCACAAATGTGATGAAATAATCGGTCCTATATGTGCTTATATAGCTCAGTACAGAAACAAGTTGTGAATTTGTAGAAGTTAAGGGATTGTTATCAATTGAAACAATGTAGCTCATTGTCACAAACGCGGTTCAGTTTTACATGACGAAGCAAATTTAAAGTTGTCAGCAGCACTGTACACCTAGCCTGTGACACATGTCTTGTATAGCATTGGGTTTTACAAGCCGCTTTTGTTATCAAATAGGCCAATTGCATGCGCAGCGCGGGACAGGCAGTGGTACCACGCCGTGCGGTTGCCTACATTTTCTGAAAATACCCAAGAATGTGTCATACCGGGCGTCAGTGTTCATCGCAACTACACGTAATCGTTGGCAATCGCAGGTTGTTAAGCCCTCCCACCACAACAGCTTTCGGGCGCAGGTCAGCGAGGGATCGAAACACACCGCTACAGCTTTAGTATTTCACGCGGCATTAATTGCTCAGTAATGTTACCGAGAAGTTACGTTTTTTTTTTTGCTGTCAAGCGTTCTTTGTGACAGTAAAGACGTGCTCATGGTTTGACGCCGCAGAAAGGATGGCAGTGCGCATACAAATCCAGCTGGAAAGAGTGTAGTTGTTAAGATTCACTTTAGCACAGGCTGTTCGTGAGAAATCAGTTTATTTTCGATCAAGCACTGCGATAATTGAAGCAGACATTGAGGTAAGTATCCTACCTCTTGAGCTTCATTCCTAAAATGCATATAAATTGCACTGACAGGGATTAAGACAGGGAATTTAACTTTGCTTTCGTGCTCCACTTTTCAGAATGGCTTGGAACACCAGATATATTAGCGTGCAGACGTTTTTACCCTGCACTGCGTGATTGTTCGCTGGTTTGTAAACTCATTGTGTGGGATGCGAGAAATCGAAGAGGTCGTCCTTTAGGTGCAGGAAATTGCCCGTTCTGGTTCATTGCATGTGCTGACGGATGGTACTGACAGCTATGACAAATTTTGCTTTGGAAAAATAAATGCACATTGCTTGTTTTGAACGCAAAGTTTTTCACTTCATACCTAGTCTCACGTTTGCGACCAAGAACGTGGAAAATGACCGTTTCAAACACAAAAAATAATGCGTCTGGATATTGGTGGGAAATGGCTCAAAATTAGAAAAACTATTGCTAGTTTCGCGGATAAAGAATGGCAACAACGTAAAGAGAAGGTAAAAAGCATCCTGCATATTTTGTTTGAAAAAAGTCAGTCAGTTTTTCCACCGTTCACAGTATATGCCACACTGCCATGCTTTGTAGCCCGCCCTTGTTGCTATCTTGGCCACACGTTTTGGCAGACACATGCACAGCAACCGCCATCAACAATAATCAGGGGTGAGTTTCGGGCAAAATAGCGCGCATTAAAACGCAGCCAAACGAGAAAAAATAGGACCCTCGTTAGTAATCTTGTTTTTGCTTCGGGTTAGCTAACCCACAACGCACCTTAGCTCCATAGACTGTACAACTCAGTCCAAAACTTTTGACGGGCAGGGATGTCGTGACCCGTGGAATGTTCGAACACATCAGTGTTTTTTTCTGCACAGCGTTAGATGAGTTCAGCGACGAGCTCGCTGGCGCTCTGCACACTCTAACGTCCCCTGCACAAGACATGTATGTGTTGGAAGCGTGCCATAGATTATGGGCGGGGTGCTGTGAACAAAGAGAACCTAGCTTGCTTAGCTGTATTGTGTCTTTGTGATTTAACCGCGCATCGAATACGAAAGAATGTGGAGAAAGCGCAACGAGTACGATTCATTTTGTACCATATTTATAATATGTTAATCTATTCTTCTCAAAACTGAAGACAGAAAAAAAGCTTCTTTGAAACTAAATTATGCTCTTTCTCCCGACCCACTTAATAAATCAAACCCCAGAACTGCTTTCGAAAGGGTCCGGATAGCCGCATTACTGCTTGCTGCCACTGAATGAAGTGGGTTTGGATACCACGAACCTTGACCAGGTATGAAGATGTCGCTGAGTGTTACTCCTTGTGAGGTAATTTCAGGTGGTCCCTTGATGTAGGCGTGCACGGTGAAGCTCACGACCGAGCAGGAATCGAAGTAGCTGCATACAACTCGGTTCTGGTCGGGGTGAAGAATGGTGCCTCTAGCGCACGATACGACGTATGGCGTTCCGATGCTTTCATCTACGCCATTGCTGCCGCCTTTTGCCTCTATCCTGTAGTAGTCGAAGTGGTCGGCGGGGCGCTCCCATGCCACAGTGAAGGAGTTGTCCGCCGCAGATATTAGAGTTAAGTTGGACACATCCGTTATCTCTGCGAAAGAAATTTGAGGTTGAACTGCGTGGCAAGAGATAGTCATTGCTCGTGTTAGACTATTGCTTTATTACCACTCTCTTCATCTACGCAGCTACAGAAGCTCCATTAAGAGATCGGCTACAGAAATGAGAAATGAAATCACTGGTGCACTGTGCTCCACTTTTAAGCTGTAAAATAAGCCACACGTGTAAACTACTCGGTTAAAATCTTCAATAAAGTTAACCTTCAAAGCGTGCGGCCTAAAGTTTCTTGGAAAGTTCGAAATTTATATTCTATGGCTGTTGAATATTATAATCCTGGAAGTACTTTCTGTCGTCTCGTATGAGTTTATTCTCGTGTTGAGAGCAGTAGCATGCTGCGTGTGTTGTTTTGTGTTGCATTTCCAACTTGTAACAATATAAACTATAAAACTTCTCTGCGAGATGAGAGCTCTGTGTTCGTTCAGTGTTTGAACTGCGTGAACCATAAGAATTATAAGCCATTTCCTTCAGGAGAGGTTTTCAGTTTTGGGAAATTCACTTTCTAACACCAACAGTAATATGGTAAGAAGTGAAGCAAGAGAGACTGAGCACGTGAAGTGTTTTAGGAGGGCTATAAAGAGAAAATGAAAGAAAGCGAAGGAGAGGAAGGAAGCGAGAATATGGAAAGGCTCGCTAGGAGAGGAAGCGGTCAACGAGCCGGCAAGACAACGCGATGCAAAAGAATCGAAGAGACAATATCTTCCTTTCACTGCAAAATGCTTTCGTCCTTCGCTAGATTATGTCTCAGACCAGGGACATAACATTTCTTTTTTAGGTACGCGTGGTGTGAGCTTCTCTCAGATTCACTCTTTATATACTGACTCTACTGCGTACAAAACACATATGCGTTCAACTTACACAAGATTGATCAGGTGGTTACTATATTTTTTTTACGGAAAAGGCAACATACTCTGACGCAAGAGAGGGAGAATCTAGGCTGAATAGAACAAGTTGACAAGCATTAGATAGATACATAATGCAAAATCGTACGTAAAATGCGAAAGTTCTCCGCACCTTTGAGTGTGTTCTCTATATCTACTGTGCAAGCGGCTTGTTTGCATTCATTATCTTGAAAGGTCCATCATATCTAAGCCTAAAATACTAATGCGCTCTCTAAGTGCGCCCACTCAGCGTAACTCAAGTTTTTCGATCTTCCTTTTAAAATCTTGGAAATCTAAAGATATTGTATATCCTATTATTATAAATGTGTGCTACGCCCTGCATGCTGATCCAGAAATTATAAACCAGTTTTTGACGACACCTACAGTGTCGTTCACAGCTGCATTTCACTTGAGTGCTAAAGTCTTTTAGCCTTTTTTTGCCTCTTCCTCTAAGATACGAGCGAAAATCGCTTTAGAGTAACAACCTTGGTGCGTGATGTGCGAGAGAATGCAGCCATGCTCATGTAGCAAAAAATTAGAGCCGGTAATTCATATTTATGTCCCCAGATTAGAAAAATATTAAAAACACATGGGTATTTAAGAAAGGAAGGCTACGCCGTGCAATATGTAGTTTTTTTGAAATACAAGAACGAAATATTACATGGCAGGAGCCAGAGGGTAAGAAAAAATATTCTATTAGAAAATAAATTTCTCACCGAAAACTGGCGTCCTGAATTCCTCTGTCACTGGACGGCTCCGGAGGACATCTCCACGACATAGGGCACTAGTGCTGACCAAAGCACAGTATAAGGTGTCAGGCATGCTCTCAAACTCGAGCCATGTGTGCGAGGTTTCTCGTTCGGTGCATCCGGTCATAGGTTCTACTCCGTCACATGTGCTGAATACGTCACAAACCTTCACCGTGTATGATAGAATATTTTTGGGGATCTTAGTAGGCGGGTCCCACTGCAGACGGGTCAAAGAGGACGATATGCCGACTACGCTGACGCTCCTTGGTGGATCTGGGTCTGAAATGTTAAGATTTTATGTTTAATTTCGTGTCGATAATTTTTGCAGTATTTTTAAGAAATGCATTCCACGTTGTATATAGACTGGATGAAACGTTGTCCATTTGGGCGTCCACAGCTTTCAGGTAGGGATTTATTTTATTTACGATAGCACGTCGTAAACGCAACTTTTCATGAAGTGTCAGAGATCAAATATTATTTCGGTCTTTATTGCTTTAGAGCATCTTATTTGTTCCTGAATGGTTGCCTGCAGAAAATGGAATAAGTACGGCAGTACCCTCAACAGTTACCAGATAATTTTTTCTGCAGTTGCCAAAAAAACCTAAACATGTGTATTTTTATGAGGAATTCAAAAATATATCAAATATTCGTTCTAAACTGCGGTATGTGCAGAACAGAATAATGCCGCATTTAATTTTTTTTAAAGGCAGATCCGAGTATTTATTTTTTGGCTTGAAAATGGGAAAGGCACGCTCCACGGAAACACTTCTGGCATACGCTGGTGGAAGGCAGCGTTACTCAGTCAAACGGGCCAGTCAAATGTAGGCGGATATACTGTTCCTTACCGATATACCGAATATGCTGTTCATGTGAAGGATCCAGTGACGGGGAATACCCGTTGGATTCAAGCCGCATTTTCTTTGCATCTCTCAGCTTTAGCTAAGAGTTAGCTCGAGCAAGCATTGTGAGCCCAGCAGAGAAAAAAAAGTTTAACCGCGCAGTAACAAATTAACCAATGAAATGCATGACGGTACCTACTAACAGCCTCAAATAAGAAATATAGGCAGATATGCAGTCTTCGCGGCAGCATACTTTTCGGCTGCGTGCTTGCAGGATAAATCACAAACGCTGTAAATGCGAGGCATGAATGCATGGCATTAAAACGCAGCGAGTGCCCCACCACGCACTATATGCACACGTGTTGGGCTTGCTCTTGCTCTTCATCTCTTTTGCTTCGGCATAAACAAGAACAGGAAAATGCATTTAGTTCTTTATTTACCCACGGCATTTGAAGTTATAATTACATGTTTCTTCTCTTAAGGAGCGATGGCTTTTTTCAAATTTAATATTATGCGATGTTTTCAGATATGTTAGGTTTAGGGCCTTGTCGCCTATATTTACCAGATATCAAAACAAAGAGACGCCGACCAGTAAAACGAAAAAATTGTATTTACCAGATTGCGCGAATTTTGAATCTGCAAGTAATTCTTACCAGTCACATCTTCTGAACGTAACACATCTTGTTCAAGATGGAGATCGCAGATATCGTTTAGAAAAGGGAAACAATATGCTGCCGGACACTCTTCCAAAAAGTAAACTACGTAACGAAATTGGATTTATATTAGTGCCAGGTATCATTTATTCGAACCATTTTTTCCGTTGTCGCAGAAAGTGATGTCTAAACCGTACCACATTTGTGTAGATCTGTTTTTACCTAGCATGTTTTACTGATAGTTCTTCCGTATACCTGAGGGAAATACCTTCGGCGGTGATGAGGATGCCTTCTAGTATATTTCCTGAAGATGCAAGTTCCGGTGGTCCTCTGCGGTAGGTTTGCAGCCTGAAGCTGACGTTAGTACAGGTCTCGAGGAAGTTGCATGTGACTTCCGTCTGATCAGAGTGAACGATGGAGCCTGCGGCGCACGAGCTCCCACGGCGCCATTCGGTACCACCAGGGCTCTGCTCGTTGTAATTGGAGAGGACTTCAACTCTGTAGTAGTCGAAGAGAACATCGGGGCGCTCCCAGCGTACAGTAAATGACCTGTCCCCTGTAGCCACGAGGGTTAAGTTGGTCACATCCGGCAGCTCTGTGGGAACAAATACAGAAATTTTGAAATTAGGAAATTGATGGTTGTGCATCTTTATGGCGCAAGGGCTCATGGGGCCAAAGAGCACCAAGGCGCATGATGGTTTTCTCTTCTCAAGATGTTCTCACATGACCATTTACAAATACTTTCACCCTAAATAAGCCGAGCACCAGGTCAGGGGAAAGCTTGTGTTTATTGTAGAAACCGTGCGTACGCCGAGACACTGGTGATACAACCCCGGAGCTCCTAAAATTCGGATACTAGATTACGACCTACTGGCTGTATGGGTAACCAGAAAAGAGGTAATTGATGCTGAGCTGACATTATTATGGACGGTGCCGCTGTTATTTTCTCTCGTCAGTGAAAGGTAAGTCTGTGAAGCGAGCGAGTTTCGCAACATTGGCTTAAGACCTACGCTAGCGTAAATCTTTACTACAGTCGCTTCCTCTGATATATACCTGCCTTCGCCACACATCCGCAATGAATAAAAAATGCTGCTTTCCATTGCGTGACCCAAATGTGTTTCTTTTAAATTTTTCTCGTATAGTTATTAGATAATAATAGTTGCACTCAAATGGTAGTCGTTGTAGTGCCGAATACATTTCTTTAATCTGTGAACGTGGATAAGAAACGACTGATCAAAATTTCTATAGCGATGTGCCTTCTGTGTGGTATTTTCTCTGCTATTTGAAGGAAGGCCACGAGAAACGAAGTACTACGATATAACTGCGCTTTTCTGCAACCGTATTGCAGCGTTATTTGTCGTGATTTCTGCGATAAAACCATGCGCGCATACCATGCAATGTTGAGCGGCCGCCACTCGCTTCGACAGATTGCAAAATAGTAGCAAAACATGAAACGGAGACAATCTTGATGTACGTCATCCCACCACTTTCATTAGCATTTTTAGTAGCTGAATGCGATGAATGCCCAAGAGCTTCCCTCATTATACTCTTGGTGGCGTGGCCATCGCTTTCCTGATTCGGCGGGGCGTGCGTTACGTGTTCTGTGTGAATGCATTGATAAACATTCAGGAGGTGAGCCGCTCACTTCGACACTATCAGCTTGCACTCTTCTTCTCGTTCAAAAAAGTCACAGAGGGCTAGGATGTACTTACAAGAGCGCAGTCGTGATTATTTTTATATTTAGAGTCATCGCTTTTCATGCCGAAAAAAGGTCGCCGCCACATATTCACATAACGACCTGACCCGCATTTGGCTGTGAAGTAAACATTGCAGTCTTTTCATGCTTTCATTTTTGTCCACTAATTACACAAAATCTATAAAAGATACCTTCAATAGCACCACTAGTTGGCAAAAAATATTTTCTTAGTTTTACGTTCATACAGCGTACCACCCTATTGTAATCCAGGCTCACGTGAGCGGGTGCACTCGGTGCTTCACACCCTCTGGGGAAACAATTGCATTGCCGTCATCCAAAGCTGCTATAAAATCTCTATGTAGAAGAGAGAGACAGCGGACGACAAGTTTGCGAAATATTGTCTGGCATCTAGGTTACTTTACTGTGTATACATTATGTAATGAAGCACTGCAGAGTTGGCCAATATATTACTGAAAGTGGACTTGCGCCGCTTTTCTCCGCCTAGGCAACAATCCCTATATGATCCAGGCTCTTGATCTTGTTGTAGTATAGAAGAATCTCGGCAAGTCTTTTACAGAGGCCATATGTTACAAAGTGTAACAATTTATGGCAGCAACGTATGAAGCCTAGCTCACACTTAAGTGGTCAGTGAAAATCTGTTAATGTTTTGTGAACCTGTGGCAGTTTGCATCATCAGCATATACCTTCAGATCCATGGCAATTTGCGCTGAGCTACTAGAGGCGCCCTTACTTATCAGTATGCAGGAGTGCAGCATATCTGCAAAATCTTACCAAACAACGCTGTCCTGAAATCAGCTGTCATTGCAACGCTCGAAATGTCGTCCAAGCCACAACGGACCCTAGCGTTCACTTGAACGCAGTACGATGTGTCTCCCGTACTCTCAAATTCCACCCAGGTGTCCGACGTCTCATACTCCATGCATCCACTACCAGTTTGCTGGGCGTCGCACGAAAAGTATCCGGTGCATACCTTGGCCGTGAAAGCAACGAGATTACCGGGTACATTCCCTGGTGCTAGCCACTGGATTTTGGACAAAGAAGGCGACTTGCTGATCATAGTCAGACCTCTTGGTGGGGGTGGGTCTGCGTCGAAAAATAAAAATATGATTACATTATTCTGTAACTTACCATGTTTAAATTATAATCTCATTTATATTTGCAAAATAAATGAACAGCTGGAACCCACAACTGTGAAAACGTCTATTCTGTTTTCCTGTGCTCAGTGCCTTCAAAAAGTTCCCCGTGGTTCAACGCGCAGAGAAGAATGGTTCCAAGGAGAGCCTCGACGTCATATCATTTCCAATATATTTTCAATATTTCTTCATGTTCTCTTGAGTGGAGCAGTGTGGTATTATTGTACCACTTTTTATATCGGCTACTGCGCTTCGGGAAAATATTGGGTCAGCTCTCTTTACACTGATAATTGACGTGCAACATCGGGAATTGCTCGAAACCAACTCTGTCCTTCCTCTAAATCAAGGGACCAAAATTGCAATTTTTTTTGCGGAACAAATAACACCTTGACAGAAATCAAAACTAGCCAAAAATACGGTTTTCATAACCAGCATGCATTCTCGCGAGTGAACTGCGGTGTCATAATGAAACTGAAAAAAAACTTTTGAGTGACGTCTAAACCCTCATTTATATACAAATTGTGATCTCGTATCGTTTTCGTTCCTGACGCCACCATTTTAATTGGAGGCGTAGAAAAAATGTTTTACATTTTAATTGGTTTTACTAAGGAACGAAATGTGTTTTCGATGGCGAAAAGCATCAGCTTATAATGAAAATGCTTTAGAAGTTTCTAAGAAAAATATTGAAATAAGGGCCAGAAATTATACTTGAAAACAGTTCTAATAAACGACTTCATTTAGAAATAAACGTGCAGATGATATGTGGCTCATGGATCACCTTCTCCAGGGACGAATATACCGTGGAGAGAAACCCCCAACGATGTAAGCGCAGGTGGTCCACTCCTAAATGTTCGCACTATGAGGGTCGCCTTAGCGCACGCTTCAAGGAGGGTGCAGGTGACGACCGTTTGGTTAGGATGAATAATGACGCCGCTGGCACATGAGCCCAAACGTTGGGGTTCACTGGGGCCGCTTCCCTGGTCCTTGTCATTCAAAACTTCAATTGTGTAGTAGTCGAAGCGTGCTTCAGGTCGATCCCAACTGGCAGTGAAGGAGTTTGCCGCAGTGGACACCAGGCGAAGATTTACGACGTCAGGAAGAACTGCAGCAAGATCGTGCTGATTACGTTAGACAGTCTGAAATGTGCTCTTTTACAGCAAATATAGTGACATGGGGGACATAAATATGTGCACTGCTAATATGAAGCTTTAGGACCTTGAATTTAACGATGCGAATGGCTCGATAAATAATAAGCAATGTTGCCAGAAAGTAGATATGAAGTTTTTTTTTTTTTACACACTGAAGGTTCACGATATAAGGAAGTTATGGTTAAAATAAAGTCTGTGTCAGCTTTGAGGAGCATGCTGTGAATATGTAGGAAGATAATATATTATGTTATAAGAAAACCACAAGATTTAAGGCTTCCAGCTTGAAGGGGCGTCTTGGAAATGAACACACATTCCACAGCTCATGAATACTCATATGCAGTGGCCCAGGTTTAGAATGTTCTTTAAGGATCAAAATTTTTAAATAGCAAATATAGCAAATGGAAATATTCGAGCAACATACGAGTGAAGAATAATTATCTCTCCTTTGAAAATCTTAAGCCTTACCGAATGAGGGGGTCCTGAACTCTTCCACGGCTGGTCTGCTCCAGAGGACATTGAAGCCGCACTGAACGCTTACTGAAGCCAGAACACAGTACGGGGTGTCTGCGGTGCTTGCGAATTCTAGCCAGTTCGCCGATGTTTGGTGCTCAGTGCAGCCGGCGACACTTGCCTGTGTGTTGAATGACGTGAACTCCTCGCATACCTTCACGGCATAAGATTGGATGCCGCCAGAAAATTTTGTCGGCGGCGTCCACTGGAGGCGAGTCAGGGAAGGTGATGTCGCGATTATGGTGATGCTGCCGGGGGGTTCAGGATCTAAACAATGGGAGTGGAAAAATTACGCTACAAGAACAAAAGAGATGCTCGACAAAAAGTGGGTTCATCAGTTTGTTCGCGCCCTGACCCACTGAATGATAATCAATTCCACGTGGCTACTTGCCGCACAGACAGAAGAATTTGCATTGAAAGTTTAAGGGAAAATTTGGGTTACAGACACGCAGGCCGCTACACCTCGAGCCTTTCACGTGGCCCACTTATGGTTATAGCAAATATCAGATTGAAGTCATCATGCATACATGCTATTGCAGGTGTGTGGTATGTTAAATAAAATGTCAAACTGAGTCCTCCTCCTCCATAATCTGGCGCTAAGAGTAAACATTGCGCAACTTGCATGTTATCTTAGAAATTTCTTCCTACCTCCACAAGTTCGCAAATTCGCAGGGACAGTTATCTATCTGCCATAACCCATTGAAAAATAATTTTGGCTAACGATGCTGCTAAAAATCAACATGAGCACTGAATGGACAATTTCCTTGGTTGTAGAACTCCGAGCTTTAATCAGTCCTTACTAGCTGCCTTTAGCCTCTCTGATAGAGCGGATGAGCAAGGTATTTTTGCATTTGCTTTTGTGTTCGACATTGTATTGCCAGATGAGCGATATCAATGGGGCAGAGAACATAAGTGTTCTTGGTTAGAGAGGGCTGGGCGATGTGGTTTCCGAACACACAAAACAAAAGGAACAAAGTTCGACGGGGAGCCCCTGTCCTCTAGCGAACGGTTTGTCAAGGAGACATATTTCTTTGCTATGTCGTTTTCAAGAGGACTGAGGCATTCACTTAACCTTTACCGTGCGGTTTTTGTTTAGTGGCTCTGTTTCCAGTTTTTTGGTGCTTTTTTGTGTTGTAGTCCCTGCTTTCAGAATGCATGCGTTGATATTATGTATTCGATCCCTATGTGGTCTGTAACCTATTCAGAGTTTATATAATATGACATTCGTAGATTGGAAATGATCACCTTGCTTCATCAAAACTAATTTTAAAAACTCTATATTGTTGAAACAGTTCACAGCAGGTACAATAACTGAAGCAGGCAAAGGAATCGATTTCTCTAAGAACACTTTGCATGCGGCAGTCGACAATAAATTACCTTGACCGGGTATGAAGATGTCGTGAAGGGTGACTCCCAATGATGTAAGTTCAGGCGGTCCACTTGCATAGGTGCGCACTGTGAAGCTTGCCTTCGTGCACGGCTGGAGGGGACTGCACGTAACTTGTGTTTGATCGGGATGAATAATTGTTCCTGTTGCACAGGAGCCGTTCTGATGTGGCTCACTTAGACCGCTTCTATCACCGCTGTCATCGCTGACTTGAATCCTGTAGTAGTCGAAGCTTACTTCGGGTTTCTTCCACGTAGCAGTAAAGGAATTCTCGGCAGTGGAAACCAGGCGTAGATGTGCGACGTCAGGTAGCTCTAAAGAGAAATTTAGAGATAATTTCAGGTACAAAGGTCCTTTTATTTCGGTAGAAATGCGAGATAAAATTATTAGCCCTTTTGGATGCCAGATATTGAGAAGGAGAAAAAGCAGTATTTTTCGTCACTTTACGCAGGCAGTGCACTACATATGTTTTTAATAAAAGAATGAACTACGAAATTCTTCAGTGAAACTAGAAAAAGTATGCTTTTAGGAGATGAAGATTCGGGAAGAGTTCAGACTGCGGTGTAATAAGATCTATAAACTTGTAAAGACAAGAAAATGAACTTACAAGCCCAGTGCTATTTTTACTAAGTGCTCAACCAACCCAGAGTAATTCAAAAATTTTTAGCACAAAACTCATTTTAGCCTGATGGCGCACAGGTGGCCTGACACAATTTGTTGCAAACATTGTACTCAGGTACCCATCTGAATGTAAGAACTAAGCCTTCTCAAGCTTCTCAATTAACAAGGATCTTGTATTCAGGCAAAAGTGGTCCCATCATTTAAATCTATTTAAGTCTGATTTTTATTTGTATAGTGGACTCCTAAAGCAGGACCATGCTGTTGTCTCGATCAGCGGTGCAAAGTTTACTCACCAAACAAAGGCGTCCTGAATTCTGACGTCCCTACGGGGCTCCTGAGGACGCCTGCCGCGCATTTAGTTGTGGCTACGACCAGAACGCAATACGGTGTGCCCATTGTGCTCTTGAAATCCAGCCATGTCACAGGAGTTTCGCGTTCAATGCAGCCGCTCAGACTTTCCTGTAGGTCACACGATGTGAAGTTCTCGCATAGTTTCACTGTGTATTCTCCGATACTGCCGGACGTTTCCTCCGGCGGTTCCCACTGCAGGCGCGTCAATGAAGGAGCGATTCCAAAATAGGTGATGTTGCGTGGCGGGTGTGGGGCTAGGAAAAGAGGTAATAAATCTCTGACCGTCAGTTGTTCTCTAGAAAAAAGACTTGATCTTTGAAGATGCTTAAATACCTGAAATCGTTTACCCTAATCACCTAGTCATAGAGAGATTGCTTTGCAATCTTTTTATGTACACTGCCCGGTTTTTGATGAAGTAATTTGTAGAATGGCATGGTGCTAGGCAAACCGTCCTCTTGAACTACCTCTTGCCATGCATGCGCCCTTGCCTAATCTACTCGTTGACGTTGGCATTACAAAATTGCAAGCAGTGGCTAATGAAGCATCAACTTTTCAGTCGTCGTAAAGAACACGTCAATTCTAGAAATTCGTAAAAATTCTCATGCACTACAGCAAGCAAGCCAAGACCAATGTTAAAATTTGGAGCAGTTACTAATCTTTGTTTTTGTTTTGACAGGAAGTCCTTCAAAAGTTGGCCATTTATCTACTTATCAATCTTTCTAAATCAAAGGAATGCGTTCCTTTTTGGATTCGACAATTTCATTCATTAGTAGGTTCAAGCTGGTGTTATCGCCGCTATAGGCGAGCGATATCGATGCAGAAGGCTGCCTTTCCAGCGGGGAATACTACTCCAAGTGCGATCAGTTTGAGAGCAATTTCTTCAGGGGTATAAGTTTGCCACTCTGTTAAAGGAAATGAAAGCGTAACAAGGTTCTTTTCACCCGTCTGCATTCGAGAGAAGTCGTAAACCTGACAGCCGCTTCGTTAGCGCTGAATATTTCAAGTGCAAATTTCCAAAAACTGCAAATATGACTTTGAATGTGTAGCCAGCCAGCACCTGCTCCTCTGGATGACTGCGATGTGTCTTCTCGGGACTCTCCATATGTCGTATGCTTGGCACAACTATTCGGTTTGCCACACCGCGGTACGCACCAATTTTCTTTCAAGCGTAGAACGAGGCCATTTTAAGTCCATATAAATATTCAGACTGCACCTCGCTTGTGAAGTTCCCGACAGGGAGGTGTGCTCGGCCATACCTTCTGAGCCAACCTTAACTCAATTGGAATTTTGCACAACGGTAGCAAAATACTTCCCTGCCTAGTCGGCTCCGCTCGACACCTCCACCAGCCAGATTTAAGCAGCCGATCATACCCGGCGTGCCTTGGCATCGCTGTCCAACATGTCGAGCATGAAACTTAAAGCGTCCAAGCTGGAACCTTATTTTCTTCCTTCCTCAAAGCCCAAATATTAAAAGCCGTATATATGTTTCGCTAGTTTACCACCTAGAAAGCAGTGCGCAATAAAGTGGGCGCCTGTTTGAAGCTAAAGCACTCGTGACTGCTGACACAAAGTCATACGGTCTCTCCGCATATGGCAGCTAGAGGTAGCGACAAAGTTGTATAAATCGGTAGCGCCAGCGTTTTAATATAATGAAGGCACTGTGGCACTCAGTATGCTCCTTGTTCCTTGGCGTTAAAGAAACCTCTCGTTAACTGAACGGCACGAAGTGAAATCGACAGCATCTGATTTCGTCTGCTCATAACGTTGAACATCTGATAGCACATATGTGTTATAGTGTCAAGAAGAGATTGTAATATACATTTTCTTGCCACGTCCATGCGCTTTAACATATTTACATGAGATTGGTCTTTCGTGCAATTAAAATTTTATCACTGTACGATAAGTATAAATATTTACCTTGACCAGGCATAATAATGCCGCTCAGTGAAGATCCCTGTGATATAAGTTCTGGTGGCCCTTTGCTATAGGTGCGCAGGGTAAAGCTCGCCCTTGTGCAAGCTTGTTGGCTATTGCATGTGATGCGCGTCTTATCAGGGCCGATGATGGTTCCTTTGGCACATGAGCCCTCGAGGTGTGTTTGAATTTTGCCGCCATTCTCATCGCTGCTCTTAGTCACCTCAACCATGTAGTAGTCGAAGAGGCCCTCCGCAGGCTCCCAGGTCACTGTGAATGAGCTGCCGTCTGTCGATTCTAAGGTGAGGTTTGTCACATCTGCGAGCACTGCAGAAATATTAATGCGAAAGAATTAGTAGTCCTATAGCGAAAAAAGCCGGCAGCGTGTGTGCGTGTCTGTGGTTCAGACGGTACAGAAAATCCCAGCGATGACAAGAAAAGGTGATCTAATCAAGGAAACGTATGACGCACACTGCAAGCCGAACAGCACTTCAGGCAATCTTATAGATGTTGTTTGTCTATATATGCTCTACGCTGGCCGACCTTCAAGTTGTGCCGGATTTCTCGACTTTCGTACCAATATCTTGGCGCAATCATTTATCGTGAAGCTTTCCGGTGGGGTCGCATGATTTCTCGTTGCATATAGCTTACACGTGGTAAACAAATTGGAGGCTAGCTGGAGACTGGGATTTGAATTGTAGAGATATGCACTTTTAATATTATGCCTTCCAAAACATTAGTATGTAAACTATGATGAAACCGTTCGTCGTACAGCGTTCCGGGCGGTGCTATAAGCGCATTCTTGTGAGGCGCTTTCCTGCTAGAGGGGCCGAACGTTACCTGTCTGGTGCGCAACCAATACACAAACACATATACTCGGAGAAAAAACTTTAATGCATATATACATTTTATGCCTAAGACACTCAGCCAGAAGCAGTAATGGTTTCGCATTTACACAAGTAAGCAGTGTTAATTGTCTGTCAATTTTTTCATGCCTTTTATAACAGACAAACTCTTACATGCGGCACAGTAATGCCATAATTGCACTAAATATTTTATGTGGCAGCATTTGGCAGCATTTTGCGGTGGGGCGGCGCACTGAGGAGAGCGTGATTTTTTCACCTTGCATTTCACAGGCGAAACGCTCGACCACTGACGAAGTGTCTGCTGTACAGCTGCATCAAGATACAGCGACGTCGTCCTGGCGCCGGTGAATTGACCGGTTTTGTGGAACCACGTTACACGCTTACTTTGCCTGGCTTAAAAGCACGCCACGACCGTTGCTGGAAGCATTTGGCAGCGGGCAGCGCATGGAGCACAACGTGCTTTCTTTACCTTCACAGGTCTGAACTCTTATTACTTCAGCTAATTTTTGACGTACTGCCTCTGCTGTCTCTGCTGCCCCTGCTGCCTTACTGTCATTTTTTCTGCCTGATTGTCAATTTTTGTACGCCTGTGTTTGAATCGCAACCTGCCCCAGTGGGAACCGAGATAGCTGACCTAAGACGCGAATTCCGGAAGGAGTTAAGGGAACTAAAAGAATCATTGGAATTCATAAACAAACAGTATGAAGACATGAAGGAGGAATGTGCTAGATTCAAGGAAGAGAATGCAGCTTTAAATGTGTCGAATGGTCTTTTGGCTCAGGAGGTGGAGAAATTAACGGCTCAAGTCCATGATCATTCTCTCAGGATAACAGCTCAGGATCAGTACTCGAGAAACAAACACGTTGAAGTAGAGGGAATTTCGGTTGAAGAAGACGAGAACCTTGTGAACGTGCTTGGAAAGTTAGGTGAAGCTCTGAGCGAGCCCATAAATTGGCAGTACATTGAGGTTTGCTATCGCCTTCCTGTGCGGAACAGCGGGTCGGATGGGACAGATGGGTCGGATCAGAGCATTGTTGTGGTGTTTAACCGGTGGTCGAAACAGGACGCAGTTGTTGAAAAAGCACAAAAGACGAGGCTCACTACAACTGAGCTAAGATTTGAAACTGAGCAAACCGTGTTTGTGAATGAGCAACCGGCCCCTCAACTAAAGAAGCTACTTTGGAATGACTGTGGCGGAGAAAAAGGAAATTAAATCGCGCTATGCATGGGCGAGGGGAGGCAAAATATTTGCTCGAAAGACTGAAAATGCCCGCATGCTACGCGTAACATGTGAAGCCGACTTCGAAAAGATTATGTAGCTCTTTTCTATCTATTGGCGCGGTCATTCTCGTTCCTTTTACTCCGATCATTATACCAGGTGACGTTGTCTGCCCAGGCGGTTGTGCCTATATCTCATTCTCGCATTGCAATACGCAATCGGCTAGGAACAAGCATGACGAACTGATGATGTTTCTGGCTGAGTTCGGCTTCAAATTTGGCGTCATCATGGTCACAGAAACGTGGTACGAATCTGTAGGGGAAGAACTTTGCATGCCTGGTTTTCGAACGTTTTTTAAATATATCACATTGCCGTTGTGGGGGTGTTTCGCAACTTATATCCGTGCGCATGCCATGCAGCTTACTCACCGAATTATCGATAGTAACGCCAGATTATGGAGCCTTATCCTTACAGTATCAGAAATCTGTGTTTGTTCTACTGTACCGGCCGCCGGATGGTAAACTGGGCGCATCTCTTGCTTTTCTAGAGAGCGTGCTGAGTTTTGTGTCATTAAATAGCCTGCACATTACAATTGGGAGTGACTGCTACATTGACCTATTGCAAAACTCAAATCAGTCACGAGAACTGCAGGTAATGTTGGATTATTTTGGTTGCAAAAACGTTATAAATGAGCCAAAACGCATCAGCGACTCTTATGAAAGCCTCCTGGATTTATTCGTAACTAACAGCATCGAATAAACGGTACAATCGGGTGTTGTCTCAGCAGCCGTGAGTGTCAACTTACCTACTTGTATGTTTTGTAAAGCACGCGAAATTATGAAAAAAATTGTGAATCATTCTGACCCATTCATTGTTCAAGAGATAAATCCGAGAACATTAAATTACTTTTAGGAATAAATCCAAAAAAATAAATTGAAACCCTGTCTATTAATGCATAGACGCTCAGAAAGCCTACAACACTCTCATTTGTATCCTTACTGAAGCCTACAGAACTTGTTTTAGGTTCAAAATGATAAAGCAGTCCAGGAAGATATGTAAGCCCTGGCTTACAGATGAATGTCTGAATATGATAAAAAAAAATGCATTGTATTCCATATTTCTGCAAACAAAAAACCGCGCAGACTTTCTTGCTTACAAAAAGAAAACCCAGAAACTTCGTGACAAAGTTTTAAAGGAATGCTAAAAATAGCTATCTTGAAAACCTCTTGGGGAACCGGGCGCTTGTGGTAATTAAATCTGGCGCAAATCGAGCGAACTTATACAAAGGGGAAGCCGCCAAAATGAAGAACTTGAAATACTAGTTAATAATGAAGCATTTAAAGGACAAAATTTGGCGAACAAGTTTAATGAATGTTTCATAAATCTGGTTGACAGTGTCCACGATGAAACTGCCACGAGCTTTCTGGACACGCAGATTACAAACGGTGCTTTTTTTGAGCTGGCATCTCCGGAGGAAGTATTCTTAGTATTTTTATCACTAAAAAATAGTAAAGCTCGTGATATAGATGGAATTCAAATTGGACGTTTTAAGTTTGTACTCAATCTCCTGGTACCAGTTTTCACCCATCTGTTTAATACTTGTTTGTCTACGGGTGTTTTTACAGACAAAATGAAGCTGGCAAAGGTTTCGGTGTTGTGCAATTTATGCAATCACCGACCAGTAGCAATATTTGTTATTTCAAAAGGTCTAGAAAAATTTATTTTTAATCGAGCGACAACGTTTTGTAATAGTTTTCTGTTATAACGTCTCAGCAGTACGGTTTTCGAAAGCAGGTGTGAACCGAACTGGCTCTCTAGACGCAAAAAGAGTACATACTTGATAGATTTGAAGAATGTTAACCCTTGGCATATTTGTAGACTTTTAGAATGCCATCTACAGGATTAATCATATTACTTTTTTATGCAAATTGGCACATTATAAATTTCAAGGAATGCCTCTAGCATTACTAAAGTCATATCTAGAACAAAGAAAACATTGCGTCGCTATTACAGGTGAATACTCGTCTTTGCTTCCTGTGAAGGCAGGGGTTCCGATGGGCAGTATACTGGAACCGATCTTATTCAATCTTTATATTATTGATTTAAAAAAGCATTAGTGATCGAGCATATTTTGTTATCAATGCAGATGATACCAGCATTTCCTTTCAATCCAAGAAGATTAACAAACTCGCAAGCTTAGCTAATACTACCCTTGATAGATTGTTTCAATGGAGCACTGTAAATTCCTTAAAAATAAACGCAGCGAAAATCAAATGTATTTTTTTTTCGCCGGTGAAAAAGCAAATAAAAGATTGCCTGGATATCTATTTTGACAATTATAAAGTAGAGCTCTCGAAACAGGTTAAAACACTAGGAGTCCTTTTTAGCGAAAATTTTAGCATGGGACGCTCATGTTGACCCTGTAGCTAAGAAGGTATGGAGGGCATGTGAAATCATTTGTAGATTGCGACAGGTGATTCTACCAAAACTCAAGCTACTAATGCCTCATTCCTCCCGCATATAAACTACCGTAACCTTGTTTGGTGGACGACATTTCGAACAAGCATTCACAAAGTACGTTTAATACAGAAAAAAGCTATCCGCCATGTTGCAAATGCCCCATACGATGCCCATACGCGGCATTTGTTTCAATCACTTAATGCCCCTACTGTACGGCTTGCATACATATTTAAACTTTTCTAAAAATGCAAGAACAGCTTAAACACACACAAATGAGCATTTTCTTCGTATAAGCCGCCTCAAAAACTCCTTGCAGCTGCTGTGCAGGGTAAGGCAAAGAGAAATATGGGATTTGATATTTTCGCTCCTCTCTGCCTTTCCTATCAATAAACCCTCTCTCTCTCTTGATATTTTCCCGAACCAATAATGGTTTTAAAAGGTTGAAATTTCGTGTACCGTTCCTGCTAAACGGCCTTGAAAAGAGACATATAGACCCAAGCCCCATGACTAGAAAACAATGGAAAGAATGTTTAATGATGAACGATGGTCTCCAGATTTAAAAAAAGAAAAGAAAAATTTTGCAATGTAAACGTCTTCTCTTATCTTGCAGCATACTTGTTTTTGTGTTAGGTTTGTATGGTTCTTCAATATGTCTACGTCCTGAGTGAGAATGGTCTAAATTGGACCGGAAATGCGTTTTTTTCTTTTTCTTTTGCTGTATATGTTTACAAACATGTTGTTCTGTACGTGGGATGCTATTGTACGCGTATACATTTGTCTTGCGTTTTTCTGTGAGATTCAACAGATATATGCAAACAATATGTATTTACCGTGAGTGCAAAACCTTCGTGCTGCCAATCAAACAGGGGCAAGGGCCTCGTCAAGCTGCTTGTAGCAGCTTTTAGCTCTTGTCACAGCATTCCTTTTGTTATACGCGGAAGAATGCTGAATAATGATTTGATTTGATTTCATCTGAAATTAGGAGGTAGGAGAATAAAGTTTTCATATGATATTACCAAATGTCCCCTCAAGTCATATAAATGTTACATGCGAACGTAACTTGAGTAGAGGCTGCTACTGAATGATGAAAAAGGGCGCATGTTCAAGATAACAATATGGGCTGATCAAGAAGACAAAGCCGGCCCTGCTCGGCTGCCATGACTTGCAGGCCCTAAAAGTCTTAATGGAGCGCGTGGGAGGTGGCCCACGCTACTGGGTTCGCAAACTAGGGACCTCCACCTAGTGCTTGTAGGGACTGGTCCCTTACGGGCTGATCCAAGCATTCCTCCGGTCCGCTGCAAATGCAATGCATGTTTTCACCCCCTCTTCCCTCTAACGGGTATGTTGGCGTCTAGTGAAGAGAGGGAAGTGAGATTAGACTGGTCCATTGATAGCTGAAAGAAGCCTCGAAAAACTGAAGTGATTTCGGAGCCAAGCAAAGTCTTATGGAGGACCCTTCAACCGCTATGGATAAAGAAAGTGCGGCACAGAAGCGAATGGGTGGCTGCTGAAAGATGGCAATCACCCGTTATAATCAACGTGCATTGATATCGGACCACCTATACAGGCTTTCTTTCTGTGTCAAGATTCTATCTACATGCTTCGCACTCTGCAGACGAATACAGACTCGCCAAATAGACACCATTTACACTCAGTGTACGGAAATCTGTTTGGGCTCTACGGAATTGTTTTATGCAATTCTTCTCGAAACCAAAAGAAGTAATTTGAAAATGAGGTTTTAAATTCTTGCAGACCTATATTAAACGTTCATATTCTCTAGATTTCTGCTACATCAACTTCAGTTTGCTTGGTTACTAATCAGCGAATAATATTCGTTATGCGCATCAAATCATTAAGTTTTTTAGCTGAAGCAGTGTGATTTAAATGAGGTCAATAAAAAATTTCAGTCCAGAAGTTACTTTTTCAGCCATTGCCCGTTTTTGCCATGATTCTGGTAATGTAGTTTTTTAAATCACCCTAATAGCCACAACCTAAAATGTTCTATGAAGACCAAATGAGCGGGCTACTCACTGTAAAGCGAAGCGTGCTCGCCAGGAAACGCCACCTAAAAAAGTAAGAGCAATTTCGATATTAACTGTATATCAAAGAAATCAACTTGAGTGTTCTCTTTCAAGTGACGATTAGGGAGAGCTTGCTGAAATTTGTGTTTCTTTAAGTGACTAAAATGTGCTCGAAATAGGGAGTACGAGCAGACTAGTTGATAAGGAAGCGTCAGTGATAGTGAGTTACATGCGCGCAATGAGAAAGTTTACGGGAGGCAGTTTCCCGGAAAGAAAAGTTATTTCTCCCCGGTGAGGTAAAGCTTATCAATTTAAAACGTAGAGTTTTGAAGAATTGCGATGCTTGACGTGTTGAAGTGAGCAGCAACTGACTCGCTAACGAGGCAATGAAATATTGATTATCTTTTCCACGAATCCACGCGGAGAAAAATTTTGTAAATGTTTGTTTGTGTTCAGAATTTTGGCATTTCTTTCCTATTAAAATAATATAATTATCAGAGTGCAGATTGTAGATATTACTCAACATTCGAGGTTATAGATCTTGTCAAGATAAAGCGGGAGAGGCAAACCAGTTCATTGGTATTGTTATGCAACAATTGAACATCTCAATTTTTAAGGCGGCTCCTGAGTTTTCTAGTGAGGCAAGAGCAGCTGATTAATGCATGCAAATAAAAACATTTTAGCATACCTTCTCCACATGCCGAAGCCAGAAGAAAGTCAATGCAGGACCCGCTATAATCAGGCATACGGGCAACACAATCTTCACAACCAGCAACGTTTTCTTGCGGCAGTTGTGCTTTTTCTGATGTTTTCGTGGCTCCGGTACACCTGCTTGATTAGCAGACCTCTCCAGGAGCTTCACGGAACAATCTTTCCTCACGTACTGAACACTGATCTCCTCCCTATCTTCGCTCATTTTCACCTGCAAAGAATATAACATCTTTACTCGCGCTATGGTCCTAGACACAAAGTACTTACTTTATAATACAACTCGCCCTCCCAGCGTTTCAGCAAAGCTGTTGATATTTACGCTTTTTTAGCATGGTCTGCTCATGAATTAGCTCCCCCCCCCCCCCCCAAGAACACTTGAAAAGCAAAAAGAGGAACGAAGGAATCACAAAACAGAAGTGCTAAGAGCAAAAAAACTCACATTCAACAGTGAAAGCTTCACAACAGTAAGCGTTGCTTGGAGGCGTTCCCAGTGAGTCGCTTGTTCCAGTACCAGTTTGCATACAGAACCCTATTCTATACGGCCGGCGAGGTTTGGCACCTTGTTTCTATAGCAAGAGTTTTCCATAACAAATGCTAACTCGGAGCGAATGGTTTCAGTAAACCTTCGCGATGTTCGTATTATCAGATGGAGCGCTTTTGCTCAGAGCTTGATCAGACGTAACATGGAAGGCTTTACCTCACCCGACACACAGCACAGATCTACGCCCTCTGCTTTATGAGCGACTTTTCAGTCGTTAACCCAGCCATGTACTGCAAGAACTGCCGCGTAGTGCGAAGACCAAATCTTGCGAAAAGGGGCACAAGGAAGTTGTTTGGCGAAGCATCGAAAGCTCTTGATAATATGAGACCCCGGAAACGCAACTTCCTCTTCAGAAAAGTCCGTATGAGACAAAAGCGGTTGTCGAGTCAATATATGCTTTTGGGCTGCAACTAAACTCCTTCACTGAAATGGGCTACTGCAGAGGTGTCAAAGGTGGTCGGGCATGAGAACGTACCACCTTTAGTAACTGTGGAACACTGCGGTAGCCAGTACTGGCAGAGATTTCGTCGAACCTTAGATTTCAGTTAAGTTATATTTGCAGCTATAGTGTGCAAAAAATGTGTCAAATCTAACCCGTAAAGTACGGAGTCTATGCATTGTGCCTAGCTTGCACGCGACTATGGTAACATTGCTAATGGAGCTGGCATTTCGTGCACGGAAAAAAAGGCTCATTAAAAAATAACAGTAACAGACGTCGTGAAGTTTTAAAGTGCGGCTAGGATGTGCATTGTGCTGTAATGTTTGCTTCTCTCATACAGTGCAATGCTTTAATACAAGTAGTTGTTGATAATATCATTCTTAAAACCGCTCTGGATGATAAAAAAATAAACAATTGGAAATGAAGGCCTTTTTTATGAATAGGCTTGAAAAATTCCATGACCGTGAGTGTTCTTGGCCTGCGTGAATTACTAAACTATTTGGGCCATTCATGCTGTTATTGTGAAATGGAAGGCTCGAAATATACCCACACTATTGTTCCAAATTTTGTGGATAATAGAACATAATGCGAACAACAAAGGAGAAAATAAATACGAAGGTGACAGTTTTAAAACTGTTATATTTAGGCATCGCCTACGAAATTGCTTTTGCAGTAGCAAGACGTAAGCAGGAGATATGCTATTAAAGAGAGGAATTCAATGACTATGATTTCTATATAGTCTAATCGATTGCCTACCCACACTTGTTTTCAAAGATCATTGCCGATCAGAAGAAAAAATGCACATTTATCATTTAGAGACGCCCCGATCTTGATATCGAGCTCCTATGACTTCTGTAGAGTACATTTATAGGTAAAATTCATAAACATTTTTGAATGCCGTAAAAGTGAAAAAAGTTTTTAATTTCGAATACTTAGTGATACAAAAAAATGTGTCCTGCGTGGACAGCAGTAGTGCTTCATCCGATGAAATGAAGAAGCTGTCACTGGCTGCTATCGAAAAGCCAAAAGAGTTTCGAAACCTATAGGGGTGTCTCGCCACCGCCACTTTCCTGCTTTTTGTGAAGGACCTGCGCGGTACAGCGTGGTGGCCGCCTCCAGAAGAAGACATACTCCAGCATGCTCGGCGGGCGCGCGCAGATAACCCTGGCCAATCCACCGTCTTGTGTGCGTGCCATGCCACTAAGGAAACAAAAACAGCAAAAATTCGACGTCTACGCGATCGGATCTCGGCCCTCTACCTTCTCGGCTTGCTGGCGGCTCCACTCCAACCTGCATAAACGAGTCCTCTTAATAAGTTTGTGGACACCAGACACATTCAGCTTGTGTTTGGGATGCTCCCTCCACGAACTGGTGACTCCGGACTTCGAGCTGCCCCGCCTTTAATACCGGCCTGCGCCTGCATCAGCCTACACCTACCGCTGCACGGAACTCGAGACACCGGCTGCCTTCGACACCTGCCACAGATACTGTAAGCGATGGTAGCAGCTTCCTCCACTACCTCGTCGCTTCTATCGGGCCCGCCGCCGCCACCGCATGAGCACGACGTCTCCGCGCTTAAGCTGTCTGAATTCCCTCGGACTCGTAACTCTGGTTCCTGACCATCGAGTGCAAGTTTCGCAAACGTGGCATCTGACCCCCAAAAGAGGATATACGATAATGTCATTGGTGCTCTGCCTCCTGTCACTGCTATGGTCGTCCGGGACATTCTGCTCTCCCCGCCCGCTGATCGCCCTTTCGGCCATCTACGAGCGGCGCTCATTTTGTGCACTTTTCAATCAGAGAAACGTCGCCTGAAACATTTGCTGAGACAGAAGAATTCGGCGCCCGCGAGCCCATCGGGCTCCTTCGTTGTATGCTGCACCTGGCTGCTAACCATTCTTCGTCTGTGGACGCATCGCTCCTGTGGGAACTGTTGCTGCAACGCCCTCCTGAGCGTGTGCACACAATCCTTAGCGTGTTGACAGCAGACATCGCCTCAAAGGCCCAAATGGCTGGCCTGCTTATGGATGTCTTGTCTGCTGTTCATTGTTTCTCCGCTCCGGTCACATCTTCGCGCTGAGTCGCACGAGTCAAAAGCTGTCTTCCGACTGTACGGTCCTGCGCGCACATCGCACTGGCGCGTCATCCCAGTTTCGGCACTATGAGGCGCTCCGCAGGGATGAGTGCTCTCTGTGGTCGCATCGCCGCTGCTCGTCCTACGCACACTACGATTCCTGAACTCGCCACTGCTCGCAACCATGCACCTTCCCAAGCGACCAGCGTGCTTGGGATTTTCCGCTTCGCACGGCCACGGACGACCTCTTCATGGCGAGCACATCAGCATGCCAGGAGTCTTCCCCTTCTCCGACTTCCCTGCGTTTCCGATCGCACTGTAAACCGCAGGTACCGACCCCACCAACTGTGACCACAACTCCGGCCCTCGTTTAGTCAATCCAGCCGGCTGCCTCCTCACCATCCTACGCCCTGCCACCACTTGCGACGCATTCGCATTTCGCCACTCCCACTGTTGATGAGCCTTACGATATGCCTACTTCTGCTTCGAGCTCCTGTGCCGTAGCACAGGAATCTCTTCAGTCTAGCTTAACACCCGGTGAGCATTTCCACACTGCCCTTGAGCCGACCTCGTATCCTGACTCAATGGCGGTGACAGCCCTGTCTTCTCGTCCGCCTTGCACCATCTGCTTCCCTACACCGATACCGAATGTCTGGGCCTCCGAACACGGCGTGGTGCATATGTACAGCATACTTCCATATGCCATTTGTCGCCTCTGTGGGTCTTGTGCCCTTCGCGTAACTCCTTGCCACTCAGGCTCGGACACCCGGCTTCAAGTGCGGCCGTCTTCAACCTCACCGCCTCTTCCTCGGCCAGCACGATTCAGTCTTGGTCGACCACCCGAAGCCTGAGGCCTTTAATCGGAGCTCCACCCGATCTTGTTTTCTCCGTGCTAACGGGCATCCCTGCCGTCCCTTTTTCACCCTGCGTACCATCTCGCTCCTCTTAATAAATTTACGCACACCGTACACCTTCGCCTTGTGTCTGGGATGCTCCCTCCAAAAAACCGTGCAGGCTTTGGAACGCCTGTACTTTTTTAGGCTTTTGTCAGTGTCGGCTTCATGATTTCATCGTATTGCCATGCCTGACCAAACCAGTGTCCGTCGAACACTCGACTACAGTAGAGCTTTAATGCTTGTAGCTGACACATAGGTAGGCGATCTCGTGCCGTTGACCTCAAACGTGCATTGGAAAAAAAGGGGGGGATACTTAAGCGATGCCTTTATGGGTTGTCAGCGGTGTTTCTTCGCACACAGACCGTGTTCATTGTTCACATTCAGACATGTATCTGAGTTACCAGCACACAGTTTTCGCATGGCTGTCTTTGAACTATACCGCACTTAATTTTACTCCAGCAATGTTACTCACCGCACAAATTAGCATGTTACTAAGCATGAAATTATTTGAGCACCACACATACATCGCCGCTCCCCTCACATGCACGACAGCAATGTAAACGCGCCTACGTCGCCTTATCAAATAATGAACAATATTTTTCATGTAAAACAAAAATCATTGCATATAAGGTAAATTCAGGCATGCACTGAGGTTTATTTCACATTAAAAGTCGTCTTCCGCAACGTTTTCACTCAATCATCCACTCGTGACGTCAAGCCTGTTGGATTTGTGGACACAACGCCGTCGCGACCGGACAACCACTGGTCTCCGCTGAATTAGAGCCTTAACGCTGTCACGTTGGAACTGAACGCTTTCTCAAGACACAAATTACCATTTTACTTCTTTGATAACTAGGTAGGTGCCCGATCCTGTTTTCAAGGGATATTCGGCGTTTCTAAACTTAATAATTACTCGGTGCAGCGTCAAACAAATCACTGCGTCATCAGGGGCGAGCTCAGTTCCACGGTACTTATATGAGAGACTTGTGCTGCAAACACTGGTACAGCTTTGACCAGAGACCGGTAAGGCTTAGCAATTTGACCTGAAATGAGCCAAAACTAATGTTTAAACGGGCGTTAAAAACTATGGCCAGTTATTTACCATAGGTGTCAGAGCTTTAATACCAAGGTTACGTTAAATTCGGAGAAATATCTGCGTTGACTTTTGTTTTTCTGATAAAAAGGTGCCAAAATTAGCGTCAGCTGAAAAAATTATTATCTAAGTTTATAATTTCAGTTTAGCTTTGTCTGTGCCACAGAAAAAGCCGTATTTATTTTATTGTTCCTTGATTTCGTGCATACTTTTCTTTGACAGCTCGTTCTTGAAAAACAACATTGGTGAGAGCGAAAGCATAATTCGGAAATGCTTCAGTGCGTGTTCTGTAGTATTACAAGTATGAATTAATGTCTCATACAAAATGCTGTGTGGAGCAAGAATTAGGGTGGCCTGCGGTTTTTTTCTACGTTATATTTCCAGCTAAAAGTAAGGACACATTCCGAGAGGAAAAGACCCATAGCAAACATGGTGAATTAGAGTATGAAAGATACCGGTGCTTCAAATTTTTTTTTATTGCTGCAAGCGGCCACCCATGATTTAGATCACAAATCTGAGAGGAGAGTTAATAATAATGAGCCCCACATTCACTTTTCACACCAGCCAAGGCTGAACGCAGCATCAACGAATACAAGACTCTTGCTCGGTTCGAGCTGCCCTCAGAAAAAAAGAAAAGCGTTTTTTTAGACCTATAAAGCAGACCATAATCAGTGACGGGCGAAAGGATGACTTACAATCCTGCGTGCACAATTTTAATATTGGCCAATTATGATGATGTCGCAGTTAACCTCTTTCACGCTAGCGTGAGAGTAGAATAAGTTCAAGCAACTTGGGATTGGGAATGGATTAACCACAACATTGTCACAAATTGCCGAAGCCATGGGGTGGTAGGGCCTCTGTTGAGGGTCATCTGCCGCTTCGTTCTACAGTTGTATGAGGGAAGTTACCATGATGATCCTGTATTTTGAAGTTCGCTAACACAAATATTAAAAATATTGCAATGCCGCAAAAGCTATTGACTACCTCAACTTCTTTGTAAAGATCAGTGTCAGACTTTTCTGGAACATGTTGTATATTGTTAGGACAAATGAAACCAGCTACCAAGGAAAGGAGCAAACTACTAATTAGAAATCAGCGAACCGAATTAATGCGGCCACAAAAAGAATTGGTCTTTCAACTTTCTACGATGGCGTATATCATAGAGTCCATAACAATCATTTTCAATGTTTTACATTTTTCTTTGCATACAGATCGACTATTGCTATATAAACAACTCGAAATAGAGCAATGCTCTCATCTTGATCAATTCCTAATACCCAGCATAGGAAATGATGACCGGTCACGACTGCAAACAGATGTCCCCACAGATACGGGCGGAGCTTGTGGACAGCAAAAACAACAGCCAAATATTTTTTTTCAAATTTCAAATATTTATTCCAACATTACACCATACAGCTATAATGTCGAGGATGGCAGGCAAAAAGCCTCCTGGAGGCTTGACCGGTCCTGCATCTTGGTGTACGCTTGGCAGAGCAGCGGTGGCAGTCAGCTCATCAGAACACAAGAAGTGAATAAAGAAAGCCCAAAACAAAACATAGAAACAGTGAAGCTGCACTCGAACTTCGTTCATGCGCGACTAGCATACTCAATACCATCACCATCATCATCATCATCATCATCATCATCATCATCATCATCATCATCCTGACTACACCACCCAATGCAGGCCAAAGGCCTCTTGGATGTCTCTCCAATTAACCCTGCCCTTTGCCAGCTGCGCCCACCCTATGCCAGCGAACTTTGTAATGTCATCCGCCCAACTAACCTTCTGCCGCACCTCTGCTACGCTCGCCTTCTCTTGGAATCCACTCCGTGATCCTTAAGGACGAGCGTTATCTTGCATTCGTTTACATGCCCTGCTCAAGCACATTTCTTCCTCTTGATTTCGACTGGGATGTCATTAACACGCGTTTGTTTCCTCACTCACTCCACCCGCTTCCGGTCTCTCAACGTTACAACTATCATATTTCTTTTCTCGCCGTTTTCTCTCGGTCTGATGGATGACTCGGTATTTGGCAATACGCGTATCGGAGATGAACGGAGGAGAAGCATGATGCTGAGTTTAGACAGTCACCAGCGTCATCAATGCGTGGTAATAAGTACACGTCCTTCTTTTTGATTGCATTCAAGCGATCATAATAGAGACAAATTCGCCATGAAGTGTCTTTATTTCTTACTAGTATTACTGGCGTGGCCCACAGGGTGCAAGACTCGAATGACTTCTTTCTGCAGCATCTGTTGCTAATCTCGTGTTGCAGCATCTGCAATATTCATTCCTTTGCTAATGAATGTGTCGTATATCGCTTCATAGCAAATCGATTAGACGTTACTACGCTCCAAAATGACCTAACAGAAGTGCAAGAATAGTGTAACACATGACTTATGTCTCTTAATATATTCAAAACCTCACTTATTTTCTTCCATCGTCGTCTTAATTTTACCGTGCTATTTGCACTATTAATATGCGTGTAATTTCCTCTGCCGATTCGTACAAGCACTTAGGCGTCTACACTTCCCATTACCTAACATGGGAAGACCGCATCACCCACTTAAACACCGCGGAAAACAGTGTTCTTGGCTACCGGCGGCGCATCCTGGTTCTAGAATACATACCGTTAAATCGCTGTCTTACATAAACTCCGTCCGACCAAAACTGGAATACGCCGGTTCTGTTTGGGATCCTCACCACACTAACCTGGTCAACACAACTGAGTCGTTTCATAATCGTGCAGCCAGATTCATCTCAGCTGACTATTCCTATCTTACAAGCATCTGAGCACTAAAAACCCGCCTACGTGCGCTTACATCGGTCTCACGTCGTATATGTGCACGTCTTTGTTTATTTCATAAGTTTTTTTTCATATTACCCAGGAAGCAAACCAAATCGCCCGAAGCGCACAGCGCAATTCACACCACAGCTAACCGAATGCAATGTACCCTCTTCGTGCCCATACCACTACTTTTCAGCAATCATTGTTTATGAAGACAGCCCATGACTAGAATGGCTTTCGGACTGAAGTGGCGACCATTGTCAAGGCTCATTTCTTTAAATCTGCCGTCGAAGAGACATACTCATTCGTCTGACACCGTTGCCCATCAGTTAAACATGATTGTTGTTTATTGTCGCTTTTTCACCACCCTTCATACCGCTTTCTTACCACATTTTTAGTCATATGAAGCAACGCTTCAGTTTTAATAAATAAATGTATAAATACACTCGAAAGCAGAAGATTGGAAAGCTATCGCCATAGCTCAAGTGGTACAGTAGCGACGTGCTATTCAGAACTCGTGGGTTTTGCCCTACTTTGCGCGGTGAATCCCCGGTTTTTACGAATCTTTTTTGCGTGATTATATCTCCTGGTGTGCGTGCCTTTTTTTACGAGGAAAGGAATGCCAGGTGGCGCTCAGGCAAAAAGATGTGGACGCTGGTCGCATTCGGATTATAGGACGTTGAAGTCCGCCAGCTCCCCTTCTGAAGGACGTTCTCTTCTACCTCTCAGTTAGAGTGAAATTGAAATATTACATGCGTTGTATACCAATATGCACGTAAGGCCATTGTCCCGTCTTCGATTTCCCAGTTAACAGGAGCCCTGTCCTTTCATCGTCCAGTCCGCCAGGCTATATCCTATTACTACTCCTTTTCATTTCTAAATGTTCTTGTTTCCAGCAGTTCACCCTCTGTGTCTTGGATACTCCCCCGTTGTGGGTATGTGTAATCTTTATTTTAGGGCAACGAGCCCACTGAAGGGCGTGCTGCAAAGTTATCGGGTCTCTGTGTTGTCACAAATATCATGACAATATTAATAATGCAGTTTTATTTCTTCAACCATTCTGCGGCCTTCTCGTCCATCCTGTCTCTTAAGCTTACACTGGTCATCATCATCACCATCATCATCATCAACCTGACTGCACCCCCTAGAGGGCAAACGCCTCTCTCCTGTTTCTCGATTATCCCTAAACTAACCTTCCGACACCCCCTGCTACGCTTGCCTTGTCTTAAATTTCACACCGTGCCTTCTCTTGGAATACACACAGCAGTGATCTTGCCTTCCCATTATATGTCCTGCCCAAGCCATTTATTCCTCTTGATTTCGACTAGGGTGTAATTAACCCGCGTTTATTGGTCCCTCACCCACTCTTCCCGATTCCGGTCTCTTAACGTTACACCTATCATTTTTCTTTCCATGGCGTTGTCCTTAAGCTGAACTCTTTTTCCAAGCCTCCACGTATCGGCCGGTATGTGACGGATATTGGTAAACTGCCGTTGATGATCTGAGAGAACCTGTCAATTGCGCTCAACCCCATTGTTATCCTTTAGCTATTTCCCTCTCATGATCTGGAGCAGTTGTCACTGCCTGTCCTAACGAGACGTATTCCTTTACCACTTCCAGCACCTCGCTGCCAATTGTGTACTGTTGTTTCCTAGGTAGAGTGTTGAATATTACTTTGGTTTTCTGCATAATAAATTTAGACTCACCGTTGTGCTGTGCCTAACTCATCGACCATGATTTTCAGTTCACTTCCTGAGGGACTCAGCAAGGCAATGTCATCAACGAATAGCTGATTACTTAGGTATTCTCAATTAACTCTTACCTCCAACTGTTCCCAAATAAGGCGTCGGATTACCTCCTGTAAACAGGAGGTGAATAGCATTGAAGAGATTGTGTCTCCTTGCCTGACGCCCTTCCTTCTTGGAATTCTATTGCTCTCTTTATGGAGGACTATTGTAGCGGTGCAGTTGCTATACATATCTTCTAATATTTTGACATAAAGTTCTTTTGCACCCTGAATGCGTAATATCCCTACTACTGCTCAGGTTTCCACTACGTTGAGTGCTTCTCGTAATCAATGAAAGCGATATATAGGGGTTGGTTTTATTTTGAGCATTTCTCTAATACCTGATTGATAGTGTGAATATGAGCGATTGTAAAATATCCTTTACGAAAGCCTGCCTGATCATGTGGCTGATCAAAGTGCAAGGTTGCCTTAGTAACTACCTTTAGGCAACGCACAGTTAGCTGATCGGTCTGTAATCTTGCGACTCCTTGGCTTCCCCTTTCTAAAGAATTAATATAATGTTTGCATTCTTCAAGGCTTCTGGGGCAGTCGAGGTCACAAGGCGTTTCGTATGCAGGGTAGAACTCTTCTGCTACTTAGTCTTCTTTTCCATATTGATAATGAATTTGTGCTCCTTGTCTCGTAGCGCATATATCTGGGTTTTACCTATACTTAGCTTCATCTTCACAACGTTTAGGCTGCCTCCGTTCTTTAGAGCATGCTCGATTCTCTCCATATTAAACTTCCTTACGCCGGCTACCTTGAGCCTATTTAACAACTTTGATAGCTCTGCTAGCTCTATTCTCCCAGTGGCGTTAAACGCCCTTGTGCTTTGGCGTTTCTTTATCTGATCTTTCCTATCCTGAGATAGCTTGCTTGTATCCTGCCGGACCGTCCTATCGCCTACTTCTACTGAGCACTCCGTAATGATAGCTGTCAGATTATCATTCGTTATGCGAACATAAGATCGCCTTCCTCTGATAAGGCTGAAAATTGGTACAGCAGCGATATCTTGAATTCATGTATTTCCCCGCTTACCTCAAACTTGCGAATCGACTTCCTCTTCACTAGCTTTTTTCGTACATTCTTCAAGTCTAAGCAAGTATCAGATCTTACCATTTTGTTGTCGCCACAGCGCACCTTTCTAATGACGTCCACAGTCTTAAGGATGCCAGGTTGAGCGCATAGTGTCTAGTCGATTTCATTTTAGTCTTACCATTGGTGCTCTTCCAGGTCCACTTCCTGTTTTCTCGCTTGCGGAAGGAGGTATTTATGATTCGTAAATTATTTCGTTTCTGCGAACTCCACTAACAAATCTCCCCTACTATTTTTGGAACCTATGCCATGGTCGCCTACCACCCGGTCACCAGCCTACTTCTAGTCCACCTACAAATTAAACTCGCCCATCATTACAGTGTACTGTGATTTTACTTTGTTCGTTTTCGATTCAACGCCTTCGTGGAAAATTTGAACGGTCTGGTAATCATGGCTGGATGTTGGCGCTTAGGCCAGCAACGCAATCACCTTGTACATTCTCTTGAGCCGAATTACGACAGCTGCAACCTTCTCGTTACTATATTATAGAACGTTTTCAGTTATATTCTGATTGATGAGGAATACCACATCTAGTTCTTGCTTATCCGCTAATCCGCGAAAGCGCAGTATGTACACGTCATTTAGTGCTGTACACGCCTCACCTGTCCTCCTAACTTCACTAAGCCCTATGACATCCAATATAATGCCCTCTAGTTCCTCGAACAGTACTGCTAGGCTAGCCTCACCAGATAAGACTCTAGCGTCAAACTTTGCCAGGTTCAGGTTTCAATGGCGGCCTGTCTAGAGCAAGTGATTCCTAGCACCCTTCGCTGCATCACAGGTATGACCACCACCTTGGTAAGTTCCTCCGCAGCCGTTGGGGGCTGAAAGCCGAAGGTTAATTAGATTAGCCCGCGCTCCAGGCTTTTTGATGCAGTTCCATCGACATGCGAAGTTTGTTTTCAAGCCCAGTGGAGAATTGCGCGGGACCGGGATTCGAGCCCTGGTCCTCTTGCACGCGAGGCGGACGCTGTACCTCTCCGTCTTCGCTGCGTATGTTACGTAGGTATGCTCTCGTTTTCCTTTTCTTGGCTAGCTGAGCTGTGCACAGTTTTCGTTCCGTCCTTTTCCGGTAACTTGCACGTGCAACGTGCTTCTCCTTCGAGTAATATTGGTAAACTGCTGCCTGTCACTTGAGAGCTTGCTAAAATTAAAGCAACTAATTCTTGTTCTAGTTTCTTTTGTCTCAAGTTTCCGCCCTGCGTGACCACCTGCCATTGGTAGGTACTTTCCTTTGCCATTTCTAGCCCTTCTGTGTCTATTGTGAACTGCGGCTGTATATAGAGCGTTTCGAGAGCGTTTGTTTGCTAGCGAGACGGAACTCAGTCCCAAATGGAACAAAATCGCGAAAGACGTGGGCTGTTTGCGGCCTTGGCCTGCATATAGCGGTCTCAAGAGAAGCGCCATTTCCGCAGGCTGTGCCTTATTCGTGTAGCCGTCTGCTCTTTCCAAAATTCTAGCTCTCTACAGAGTGCCCGACCATTCTATCATAGTCATCATGACCGCGACATTCATGTAAGCCTTATGAGAGGCAACCAAAGCTGTGGGAGGATCGCGGCGGTTGAGGCCTGCATAAGCGCGTGCCAATTTTGAGTGTTCGCCCGGCCATAGCTATGGCCCGGCTAAGTTGACCGGCTATGACACGCAGTGTTTTCGTTTGCGGCGCAGTTTGTTTGCTTCCGTCCACGCCTGTATCCTCAAAATTGCTTCTTCTACGTCCTGCTTACACAAGTGGACATCACAACATAGGTATCGATTGACTCGAATGATTCCTCATGACCTATGAGAGCTTTATATACAGGTTGTTTCAATTCGCAGCATTTCTCTATCACCTGATTGATGGTCCAAGCGAGCTTGATCAGCATGCAAGGGAAGAGCGGGGGCCATTTGTTGCTTCATTATTTATTTTATATATTTAGTCCTCAAATACCCCTCGGACAGGTGTTTTACATGAGAGGTGGGCGGATTCACAGACGATTTCAAGGATTTGTGGCTCAACAAAGAAAGATTTGCAATGACTGTCCTGACATTTGTCGCACTGGAGTGGTGAACCGTTTCTTCAGGCAGATCATTCCAGTCTTTCGCTGTTTGTGGAAAAAACGAGTGAACGTGCGACAATCTGCGCGCGTGAGCGGGTATACAGACTTGGAATGACTGGTCCGGGATGAATGGCGGTGAGCGGGAGATATAACGCTGTCATCAATTGAAAAATGATAGAACTTATGGTAGAGAACGAGCCTGGCTATTTTACGTCGAGTTTCTAGGTTGAGAAGATTTTCATTAGATTTTGCAGCTGCGACACTAATGTAGGAAGAATAGTCATTAAAAATAAACAGAGCTGCCCTGTTTTGGATAGATTCAATGGAGTTAGAAAGATTAGTCTTATGAGGGCCCAAAACTGAGCATGGATATTTTAGCTTGGGCCTTATAAGGGATTTGTAAGCAAGGGTTTTTACGGAAGGGGAGCGGATTTAAGATTTCGCCTTTGAAAGCCGAGAGTGCGGTTAACATCGTTAGATATTTTCGCTATGTGAGAGGACCATGAAAGATTCTGTGTTAAAATAAGACCTAGACGTTTTTAAGATGTCATAGAGAATATTTCTGTGCTACCAAAAAAATACGTAGGCACTACGTGAGGACGGCGGCGGTGAAAAGTAATTAATGACGTTTTGCTGACATTTAAAGGCATTTACAGAGTTTTACATCATATTTCTACTTTTTGTAAGTCGCGTTTAAGAATGAGGGCATCTGAACAATCATTAATCGGTCGGTATATAACACAGTCATCAGCAAACAGACGGATGTTAAAAGATATATCGTTAGGGAGGTCATTGATGTAGATTAAGAAGAGCAGTGGGCCGAGAACGGAACCCTGAGGCACACAAAAAACCACAGGAGACAGCAGAGAGGAATTGTTATTTGCGAAAACGAACTGATGATGGCCAATTAAAAAACTACGTAACCAGTTATAGACTAGAGGATGAAGATTTAGGCGAGAAAGTTTCAAGAAAATTCCATTACGAGGACCCTTGTCAAAAGCTTTCTCAAAGTCTAAAAACAGTGAATCTACAGGTGTGTTGAAGTCTACGTGGAAGCTGATGTCATTGATGAATAATGCAAGTTGTGTGTCGCAAGATAAATTCTTAAGAAATCCATGCTGACTGGAATAAAAAAAGTTGTTACAAATAAGAAAATTCATGATTTGGCTAAAAATATGCTCCATCAGCTTAGAACAAACGGTAGTAATAGAAATTTACCGGTAGTCAAGACATGATGATGATGATCCTTTCTTAGGAATTGGAATGACCTTACCTGTTTTCCAATCCAGCTGCACCACTCCAGACTAAAGATACTGTTGAAAAATGTACGACAGTATGACACTGGTAATTCCTTTCGTGTTTTCGAGTACTTTGGCGTTGATGTCGTTCACTGCAGCAGATGAGGTTAGTTTTCAGGGATTCGATTAATTTGCACATGCCGTGAAGTTCAAAAGTAATGTCTGGCATGCCAGGTTGTTACAGGTTAGGAAAACAAGGAAGATTGCCTACGGGTTCTTTGGTGAAAACTGAAAAAAAAGCAGAGTGTAGAGCGGTTGCAACGTCGGTATCTGGAATAGGAATGTCGTTTTGGGCAAGTAATCTTATGGATTTCTTCGGGCATGGTTTTATAACTTACAAAATTGACCGGGGTTAGTACGCAGCATATCAGGGAGTGAAGTAGAAAAGAAAGGTCGCTTAGCTTTTGCAGCTAGAGACTGGAACATTTTATCAGCGCTGCGGTATTTTTCCCATGCGCGTGAAGTGTTATTTTCTTTGGCAATGCGATAGAGTCGTTTTTTTATTGTTGAGGCGCTTTAACGTGTCATTGAACCAGGGGGAAGACGGCCGTTCGGTTACGGCAACTGTGGGATTAGGGGTTTTGTTTAATTCCTGCAAGTTTATTTAAAAATTAGCCAGTTATCTTCAACTGAACGACATGAGGGTGTGTCAAGAGAAGAGAAACTGAATTGAGTTAACTTTTCATTGAAAGCGATGTAATCACCTCTGTCGTAGAGGGTTATTTTCTTCACCATTTTCAAGTACACTATACGGGATTGATATGTAGCTTGATTTACGGCATGATCGCTGAGCTCGTGCAATAAAGTTAGCGTAGAAAGGTTATAAGGATGTGTGGTGAACAAAAGATCGAGCAGACTGGAAGACTGATTATTATGCCTTGTTGGGGTGGAGATAGGCTGTGACAAGCCAAACGTAAGGCACGAGTTAAGAAAAATAACTTTCGGTGTTGTTTTCGACATTGTTAGTGCTATGTCCGACCACGTTATTGCTGAAAAGTTGAAATCCCCGAACAGAAGAATTGGTGTACTAGGAAAGAGATGCGCCAGAGTGCCAAGTGCCTTGTGGAAAAATGCGACAAAGCTTGGGTCGGCGACTGGGGGTCGGTGCTCCTAGTATTAAATATGCTCCTAGTATTAAAGGTGGGTGCGAAGTTTTAGTGCAAACGAACAGTATTTCCAACGGACAGGATATATCAATTTTAAAGTAGTGTAGACAACTGTTAGTTGCTATTAACACCTTTCCACCATTGCGATCGCAGCGGAAGATATCAAAGTTAGAGAAAACAATTTGAAGTTCAAGATTGGCGATGCCAGAATTCAACCAATTTTCAGTTTAATGACAACGTTGCTATCTGTAGTGGTAACAAAGGTTAGCAACTGAGTGAAGCTTTGACAGAATGCTTCTAATGTTTTTATATAAGACGGAAAAATGACAATTGGTGGTTGCTCTTCAGACCTTACTCTTAGCTATGCAGGACGTTCAACAGGTTCCTCAGTAGAGTGGTCATAAACAGAGGTAATATGTTCCATGGTCAACCTGTCATGTCGAATTTTATAATATTTATCTTTGGATTTCACAAATTCAACAAGCTTTTTGCGGGCGAGCCAAGTGTTCGGTGAATAGTCAGTTGACACACTGAAATGGGTGTCTTTCAGTTTACTTGCGTTTGCCAGAATACGCTCTTGAACTTTAACTTTGAAATGTGCGAATTTAACAATTATTGCTCTTGAATTATGGGCGGCGAAAGAGCCAATGGGCGGCGAAAGAGCCAATCCTATGTGCACGTTCAATGTCGACAGTTTGTAAATCGGTGTCAAGCTTTGTTTTGCACAATTCAGTTACCAAACCCTCGGCTTCATTCCAAGTTTCTTCTTGGCTATGTGATACGCCATAGAAGAGAAGATTTGACCTACGGGCCCTGTCCTCGAACGCATCCGCTTCTCACGACAGGTGGAAAAGTTTGCATTTTCTTGAGCGACAGATTCTACGTCATCTAACTTTTGTTTGAAATCGGGAATAGAGGAACAATCTTGTTCAACTTTTAGAAGCTGGTTCCGAATTGCTTCGAATTCCTTGTCATTTTTGATAAATTTGCGTGCATTGCTTTCACTTCATTCAGTAATGATAACTGCCCGGATTTCAGTTCCTCGAGTGCAGACAGTATGTCGCTAGTAGTTTCAGTAGAACGAAGATTAGGGCCAGGGTTTAACTCGACATCGCCCAACAAAACTACCCAAGATAAAGCAACTTCGGCACAGTAATAAGCAATGGATAAACAACAGCGTGGACTCGGCAACGCTAAGAGCGCCCGGTAGCGCGCACGGGGAGCATGTAACGAGAAGCAGTCCGTTACCTGCGCGGCAAAGAGGCGATGAATGGGAGCGAAGCCCATCGCTGCTGCGTTGCCGAACCCCCTGAAGAGCAGTACAAGCGCACCGCGCCTTTTATTTGACGGGCTGATGTTGTTGGCAATCTGGCAGCTTGCGAACCGAGAGGCCAATTCGCTGCGCAGATGGGATGCTCCGTAGTGCACAGTACAGGGGAGGAGTGCACGGGCGCGACCACACTTTCTGCAGGCGAAGGTTCCGGCGAGATTGGAGACGCGTCCAAGGAACTTGTATGGTGTAGTTACGGTATGTCGGTTCCACTTAGGTCGTTGGTGGACGAAAAGCAGTCCAGGGCAAGGGTGATTACCTGCGCGGCAAAGAGGCGACGAATGTGAGCGAAGCCCATCGCTGCTGCGTTGCCGAGCCCACTTGTATACAGGGTGTACAACAGCTGTATCTTACCGGTACTCAACCACGTGGCAGAAACGTGGAGGTTAGCGAAAAGGGTTCAGTTTAAGTTAGGCACAACGATATGAGCCATGGAAATAAAAATGATAGGCGTATCGTTAAGAGACCGGAAACGAGCAGAGTTGGTTAGGAAACAAACGCAGGTTAATGAAACCTAGTCGAAATCAAGAGGAAGAAATGGTCTTCGGCAGGGCATGCACTAGGAAGTCAAGATAACCGCTGGTCTTTGAGGGTAACAGAGTACATTACAAGAGAAGGCAAGCGTAACAGGGGGCTGCAGAAAGTTTGGTGGGCAAATGAGATTAAGAACTTTGCGCACTACTGTAGGCGCAGCTGGCAAAGGACAGGGTTAGAGAGACATGCGAGAGGCTTTTGCTCTGCAGTTGGCTAGGCAGTCTGATGATGATGATGGCGACGGTGATGACTGGGAATATCACGTTGACTGGAACAGAAAACATTACACATACACAGAAAGGCAGACAGACGAAGCACGTGCGTTGTATTCGCTTTTTCTATCATTCTGTGTATGCTACGTGTTTTCTGTGTCTGTTGTCGAGATATTTTCACTACTTGCTGAGTACTTTTCTTCACAGAAATCTGTGCTTTGATTTAATAAGATTAGTGATCATCTCAGTGAAGAGCTGTATGAAGCGCATGTGGTAGGTTTATCATTCTTTAGTATTGATTGCACATCCCGTCGGCGACGAAAGAGGTAGTCTAGAAAACTCAAAACTTTCATTTAGATCAGGCGCGCCCAAAGCGTATTCCTTTAAGCTGACCTGGACCACCAACTTTTCCGTTTTCTTGTCGCCTTTCGCACCCTATTAACCTGAACGTGTCCTTGACTTATGTTTCTCCCTTCTGGTGTACTCTGCGCTGGAGGATCAACTCTTTATTTTACGATAAAACCGCCGACCTCCTTGCCAATTGATTTTGGAGCTAAGCAATGTTTACTGTAACGACTACTTGCAGTGCAAAAATTGAAGTAACTAGTGGAAATCAGGTAACTGCAGCTTTGTTCAATGACTGTTGGGAGCCTGCCCTATAGAAATCTTGCAGGGCTGTCTACGGTGAGGTATTTGAGGCATTATCAAGAATTCAGTTTCACTCCAGCACTAGGCGCCCTGTTCTATGTCATCCATTGAAGCGCATGGTCTTTGCTGCTAGCTTTTTCGTATAGGTTTTTTTTGTTAAGTAAATCTTATTCATAGCGTCAGCCACCTTGATCTCTGTGTTCTCTATAACCTCTAAGAGGGAATAATCAACCAAAATGGCAATACAGTAAATAAAATATAATCGCAATCCACTGGTCCACGAATAAACGAATCCAAAAAATTTTTTTAACCTTAAACATTGACTCGCTCCACAAAAATTATTCATCGCATAGCGTAATATTTCGTCGCGTGAACAATGCCATCTGAAACAGGGCGCGACAGAATATTTTGCAGCAAAACTCAGCTACTTAATAGCGATCAGCGAAGAAATGATGAGAGCGCTCTATGCTTCCCGACAGTAGCTTCATTTTATGTATTTCATTATTCCTTGATTATATTTATTTCCGGTCACAAAAGCAAGTATGAGTTCTTTAGAAATACCGGCGAAATAAATTCACCCATTTTTTTTGTAAAGTCGATTTAATGGTCCTTTCTTGCATGTTGATTTGACCTGCACCAATAAGACACCTTAAGTGCTACGAGTTGGCGTTTAAAAATTTTCCAGCCGCTGCATTGAGACACGTAACGTCCACAACGACAAGGATTCTCTTAGCCCTGCTTGAAGTACATCGCAGAGGAAATTACCTTTGGGATACGGGAAAATAGCGGTCTTGACAAACCGGAGTTAACTTGTGAACTCGAGCGCTGGTTTAGGCTTCCTGTTTTGTAGGTATATATAAAAAATGTATAGTTAGCCAGAGCGGCCTGTGATTGGTTACAAATCTTACCGCTACCGATATAGAGAAATTTCATTATTCATTGTTCCTTTCAAGGAAAGCGGGAAAATGTGTGAACAGTTGCGGAACATCGAATTAAACATGTATAAAGCATGGTATTTCTTTGTGCTAACAGGAAATATTATGACATGAACAAAAATTAACGTTGCCTCGACGTTTAGAGATCTACGTGCAGTCTCATGCTGTGCACACAATGTAGATGGTATCATCAGCAAAGGCAACACAAAGATTTTACTCTGCTTTAACACGCGCCTTCCTCCGTCTGGCCATATACCGACAAGCGACTAATCATCAGCACCACTTCTCTAGAATTTCTTTGATTTTAGCAAGCCATTGGCCTATAATATCTGCTGCTCCGCTACCCAAGACTATTCTGGGTGCAGAATTCTCACAGCCAAGTTCTTTCATATTTTAGGTAAGAAAAAATAGGACGAATGGTTTCGCTGTCTTTTCACACGCTAGATAAGTGGAATCTTGGCATGTTCTAAATCTTTTCATTTCTGGTTCACCTAGCACTAATTTCATCTGCACAAATAAAAGCTCTTAAACGGGGCGTATTCGAGTTTTGCGCGGATTTCTACGGTATATACCTGTACTAAAGCAATACGTTCTACTCTTGAGAGGTCTTTATATCAGAATAATTTTTAGGTAATATTCGCGTCCCGTAAAATTTTTTACTATATGAAATTTTCTAAGCCTCTGAAAAAGTAGTTGTTCTTACAGGCGTTGTTTGAAAACCTGTAAAAATTTGTTTTGCATTTGGAAGCAAGATTTGTCGTTTGCTTCCCCATTTCTTGTTTTATTTTATAACCCTGGGTTTCGGCTATAGATATTTGCTTAATTTACCGGGGAACCGAATCGCGGGCACGGGCACAGCTTCCTGGTGCCCGCTTCTTTAATTACCCTTCAACCTTATAGGATATGCGGTTTAACATTATTTCTTTTTTTCTGTAAAACAAACCTCGTCAGCAGCTGTTGCTTTTGTGCTCTTTAGTAAATGTAAAGTATGTGCAGATCACTGCAAGGACGTTTAAAAATAAGAGAAAAAAATTAGTGAGTTTCACATGCTTTCAAGTGTTTAATGCATTTTTAACCACTTAAGAGCACAGGACATCATGTAGCACGGACACATGCGTGCCATCGTACCGTAGAGCGAACAGTACTTTAGGCTTCCACTTCACAAACACCATGAGTTTCAGTATTTAGTACTTATTCCAGGGCTCTGTACGAAATTCGAATAGCAGAAGTATTTGAATCATGTTTAGAAGCTACATTATCACATTCAAAGTGCTTCATGTAAACTGGGGTCGTAGTATATACAAAGGGCCTGAGGACGATACAAGTTCTACACTCCCAGTCTCCTTCTACGGTGTTGAATCCATACAAGCATTGTATTTTATTCATATGATGCATCGCTTACAGGTTAAATTTTTTCTGAATTTTTCCGGTGAAAAGTGAGAGATATTTTTCCAGCCTAATAATGAATACAAATCGGCTTATTATGCGAAAATATCTGGCGTTCTGGTTTTACCCGGTTATAATCTGCAGCACAAAGAAATTTACAATAATTGTTCTTATTTAGACGCTACATTTTTCTCAACATTTCTTTAACAACATGAAACTCGCAGGATCCACTGAAATATTATTCACGAAGTAAGACTTTTTTCGGGCGATATTTATAATCTTTCTTCGCGTACGTCACGCATCTCTGACGGGGGTACTGCAGAGTCTGAAAATGACCTGCTTGCATTTACTTGCAACGTGAAAAACATTCCACATCAAAGCAACCAATTTAAGCACCGACGGTACTCGGGTCGCGACGTCGTGATTATTAACGCGCTTAATAGAGTGACTCCCATAAAACGTCATGCTACCCATGCTTCGGCCCTTTACTTCAAACTCGCGCGTTTAAGGTATCTTCATATTCGTCCGCCTCATTAAAACGAGGGTTTTAAAATACGTTTGATAACCGTAATTGAGGGCAGACACCCTTTCTGGAATGTGAACTCGTTTAGCAAAAATTGCAAGCCAAGATTTTCAAGAAAACCTATATTCGTGGCGAAATGGCGCTTTGCGCAAATTTAGAAATATCTGCGGGGTGTAAAAACCACGTATAAAAATAAAATTGAAAATTGGTTTTCAGTAAATTAAGCAGTGCAGTAGCATCCTCACATTTCTCGGTGGACGCCCGAACCGCGCCGTATGGAAAGGGATAAAGGAGGGAGTGAAAAAGAAAGAAAGAATGAATAATAATAATAATAATAATAATAATTGGTTTCTGGGAAAGGAAAATGTGAAGCATCTGTCTCATACATCGGCGGACACCTGAACCGCGCCGTAAGGGAAGGGATAAAGGAGAGAGTGAAAGAAGAAAGGAAGGAAAAGGTGCCGTTGTTGAGAGCTCCGGATTATTTTCGCCCACCTGGGGATCATTAACGTGCACTGACTTCGCTCAGCACAAAGGTGAAAAGAAATAAGTTTTGTCGTACCTCACGAAATGCATAAACAATAAATAAAAAATAATTCCTTATCGTAATAATGCGGCTACAGGGCTCATATGTAAACGTGTGTGAATTGCTTCCTTGAATCATTACTCATTACCACAAAAAGTGTATTCAGTGGCAAAATATGTTAGTGATTTTTTACACACTTTCAAAACATTAAACATTGCAGCAACCATTTTAAGCACCTAAGATACTCGGATCACGAGGTCGTTGTCATGAATGCGCTTAATACAGTGACTCCGATAAAACGCTGTCTTGGTCTTGGTATGCATGTTTCGGCCCCTCACTTCTAAATCGCGCCTTTAGAGTTATCCTCACATTTCTCCGCAGCATTAAACGAGGGTCTGAAAAGATGTTTGAGAACCGTAATTGAGGGCAGACATCTCTCCGCAATAAGAAATATTTTAGCACAAATTGCTAACCAAAATTTTTCTAAAACTCATTTTCGTGAATAAATGGCGCTTTACCGAAATCTAAAAATATCTTCGGTGTGCAAGAACCTGGTCAGAAAAATGAAATTGAAAATTGGTTTTCAGGAAGATAAGTTGCGCAGTAACTGCCCCACACATCTCGGTGGACACCCGAACCGCGCCGTAAGGGAAGGGATAAAGGAGGGAGTGAACGGAGAAAGGAAGAAATGGCCTAGTCAACGTCTGCGGATTAATTTCGTCCTTCTGGGGATATTTAACGTGCACTAACGTCGCAGAGAACATAGGTGAAAAGAAAGAAGGGAGCTTTACCCTGCGTAATCTAATGCATAAACATTGAATCATAAATAATTCCTTACCGTACTAAAGCGGGTACAGAACCCATTTGTAAAACGAGTGTGAATTGCTGTCATAAGTAATCAGTCATTAGCACCAAAAGTGTGCTCAGTGAGAAATATGTTATTTATTTTTTACATGCGTTCTTATATAATCTAACCTTCCTTCTTCATCATCATCGCTCCTCAGCAGTCCTGTAAATCATGGGCGGCGGCTGATAACGTTGTCTAAATGAAAGAGAATTCAACTTTGGTCACTTTATCGCAAGGCCAGAGCAACAAGAACGCTATGACGGGGCGCAACAATAAGGGCCGATACTGGAAAATCTCCAGCATCACCACTGCAATGGATCGCCTTCTTTGAGCTTCTCGCTGCTCTCTTAGCTGGAATACAGTGAATACGCAGTCCAAAATATTCACCAATTGTACCTGTGTCTGAAGAGGAATACTGTGCTCCCATTTTTAATGTGACTTCTTCAATTCTCCGGTTGCAGTTATTGAGAAGCTTCAATAACTTGTGTCTATTCCCGCTAGAAACCAATTGTTCTCGAAGTAAGATAACACTGACACGTAACAGCGCAAAAAGACAAACGTAGAGGCAAAGCTCTATATATCCAATGAGCGCATTCAAAACAGGAAACCTAGGGTTCGTCAAAGCGTTCAAACGGGACAATGCATTGGCGTCGATGTTAACGATTAAAAATTCGAAGACAAGCGTTTCGTACCGCCCATTGAAGAGGCAAGCTGACTTCACTGTCGAAATTAATGTGGCGGCTGAAAAAGCTATCGACCGATTCATATTTCAAGAGTCTTGCCAAAGACGAATATTTAGTTATTTAAACTGGACTCTTAAAGAGATTTAAAAACCTCATTTCGTTCACATATCGAGCGGGCTGAAGTAGGACGTAAATTTCAAACGTGCACGAGAATTGTGTTACATAATCTAAGCTTTCGTCTAAAACCGGCGTTCTCTAGACATTTTTCTCTGACAATATGACAGAGAAATCGCCCAACCTTACAGTCTGAAACAAAGGGGGAACTTCTTAGGAGGACGGAAGTTTGTCATATCAATCTTCTGAAGGAGAACACGACGGATGACGACATCCGCCTGCGCAATAACACTTGAAGAGTCACTAGGCCCTATCACACTGCAGCAGAAGTTGGCAGCCGGATACAGCGCTGCCTGAAAAATAAAAACTATGAAAACCATGAGTTAGCAGCTTGGCTCCGATTTCAGCCGCTATAACTCGCCCGCGTGAGCTGTGCCAAAGTGATGAGTATTGCATTTTTAAAAGATCCACATATTTGAACGTTCCACAAACACTTTAAAATGTCTTAGTAAAGCAATCTGTGCCTTTTATATCAACATAATGTATCACTATTAGAAATGAACGACTGTAGAAAGAGACAGAAAAAAATCGAATCCCGCTGGTGTGACCTAATTAAGGCGACACAATTCTGACTGGAAGTTGTAATCAGCGCCATCATGCTGAATATACATTCTATTTTTTCAAGGAAGAAAAATGACAAGAAATTGCACTCAAAGAAGCGCTATCTTTAAATAAATTTTTGTTTAAGATGCGCACACATTCATAGTGGGCATTAACGCATGATACGAAATTGCCATGGCGAAGGCTGTGCATCAGTTTAGAAATAACAAGGAGAGAATATTAAATATTTTGAAATAAGGAGCTACGGTCTAGTTCTACCACATTTCCATATATCGTAGTTCTTACTTGTTGACCTGTAGAATACAGTAAGTAACACTATCTCTTATTTCAGATGCCCGTGTGTGCTTGTGTTACGTTTCTTTATGGTCATTAATGCAACCACATTAACTCCCCTCTGGTAGCATTTCGTTACCACTATATATTTTAATGAGTGCAGAACTACTCCAAGCAGTCTTGAAATTGCGGACGACAAACACCTTATTTCTTAAGGAGTAAAATTTATGCCTAACAATCACCATTTTTTAAGCCCACTAACTTGTGCAAGAGCAAATTTTCTTTGAATGACTTCATATTACATCCTGCCTTAGCCCACTACCTTTTCGTAATGGCTGCTCTACAATATGAAGCATGAAGCCCGAAGCAACCATGCGGGAGAGAAAGAAAAAGGCTTCAGCTCTGAAAATATTTCTTGCGGTTGCAGGCCTTCTCTGAATTATCTGACAAAAATTATCGGAATTTCCAACATGGCTTTTGACGAAGTTCTTGAGGATGCCACCGTAAACCAGTACGACATTACTGGATACTTATGGAAGAGGAGAAAGTATCAGACTCCAGTCGGCTGCACAGACAGAAGAGTTAATTATTTTAACCTGGGTCGTTTTTAGTTAAAATTATTCCCCCATAATAAGGCAGCAATTGCTTCGAACGTGCGGGACCTTAACAGAGAGCTAAATCAGGCAAATTCATCTAATGGATCCACTCCAATGCACTGTTTTCTGCAGAAGCAGTCGCGTGTTCTTAAATATTTAGAGGTGATAACGTCGATAGTAATGCTGAATGTCTGCACTTGCTAATCCACCGTATCGTTTTAAAACGGTTGGATTTACTTCAAATGCTTGAGCCACGCTAGAGTTGCCCGCATTGGATCAGTAGTGGCAGTAAGGTCTTTTGCGATAGACCACATCATCACACATGAGTGTGTGATGATTGTGCCTTTACTTCGGGAGGATTAGAACGAGTGCTTTTTGGTGTGGGAGAGGTTTTCGCACGAGCTAAAGCATCCGCTCGTGCTGTGCTTTTTCGGGGAGCGTACTGAAGCGTTCATCCCGTGACACATAGCAGGATTTTGGCAAACGACTACCGCTAATGCTGAGAGCTCAAGCGGCGCCCTGCACCACTGCTGCATCCGGGGTGATCCTGCAACGCTGCAGATGGGTCGCGTCGTCGAGAGCGGCTTTTTATAACAGCCGTGGCTGGTGCTTCGCGTCACGCAGTGTGCGGCACTAGCCAGTCACTGCATGATATATTCATGATAACCCTTAATATAGTAAGACGCATTCTTGATTGACTTGTGTCCAAGCTCGTAACGAAAAAGACAGCGGGAGATGTGCAAGACCAGCTTTGATGATGGTGATCGAGTTCTTGCGTTTAATGGCGCTTTGCGCATCTTTTATCTGCTTGAGGTGCAGGAGATAATAGCAGCGACAGACTCGAGGCAGGGTCTCTGTGCCGAGAACAGCCACAGAAACTCGGGCGCTAGGCGGCCTCCACTACTACTATTACGGAATGGCCCGAATATCTTGCCTTTAACAATTCGACCTCTAAAAAAAACGAGACATTGCTGCGTTTTGCCCCAGCGAACGATGCATAGAATTACAGAATGTACAGTTCGGCTTAAGAGCGGCCTATATAGGTGACTGGAGGGCACCAAAAGGCTGGTCTCAAATTACAGCTTTTCAGTGAAGTACTATCACAGGAGTGCTCAGTTAGTTCTTTAAAGGCATGGCAAAAATTGAGTCATATTGACTAGGTCGGTGTGCTGCATTTAGTAAGATGAGTGCCGCAGCGCTATTAGCATATTTCTATAAAGCGGATTATTTTGATATCCCATAGTTTACAGCGATAGGTCAAAGAGAATGTCTCAAATTCGTAATCGTAACCTTCCTTGTTTATTTCATGCAAGAGTATGCTGTTCTAAATGTTCGAGAAAGAAGTAATGAACGTTTCGAAAGGGCTATGGATAAATTATACACTATTTATTGGCGAAGTTAGCTGTAGAGCCCGCAAATGAACTCAGTTAAGCCGCATACAGCATGATTGAATCAAAATATGCGCGACTATGCTGAATACAGCCACAATTTCAAAGCAAACGAAAGTACCTATGCCGAACCAATATTAGAAGCCTCGTCTACAAGCAGCAAAAAATCCGTTTCAGCTTACATTTTCTACCACCCAGCGACCTGGCTGCATTGTGGTGAAAGCCTGTATAATGCTAACGTTTACTTCATAGAGCAAAGGCAGTCATGTGTATGTGCGCTTTATTCACTGACCGTGAAAAGTGCGTTGGATTGTTCGAAAAATGGCACCCTGTTTTTACAGAAAGAAATGATAGCTTATTGTAAGGCCACACTAAGAAAACAATCAAGGTTCCTGTCTACAGTACAAATGAAGTTTGTGTGGAACGGAAAAAAATAAACATCAACCTGCGCACAATTTTCATGGTCTCAAGTATAGAGCTTAATAGTAACATCTATAACAGTAAGCTAAGCATTTCTTAGGCGCATACACAAACCCAGTTGTCTGCCATGCAAAATATGTAAGTTGACTAACTACACTTAGAAATCCAGCGTTATGATATCAAAGAACAAAATGCTTAACTTTTTACCCCAACCAAAAAAAAAACTCTCTGCAACCGTTGGTAAAAACTCTTCTTTTGAGCCGTGTGGAGAGACTTTCAGAAGACCCCTAATGGATAAAATTGCAGAAATATGAGTTGGCCTCTCATCCTCAACGCTCAACTCCTAGTTTAATTAAGTCTTTGGTACAATTTCTAGGTTGAAGGAGCCTTCCGGTCACCTTGCTCGACACTCTGTGCTTTCAGGAGTATGACGACGCCGTAGTTCGCAAGTCCAGACGCAAGCACTCTGGCGCCGATTGCTTGTCGCGAGCCCTTATAGATGCGTCAGTGCACGTTAAAGAACCCCAGGTGGTCGAAATTTCCGGAGCCCTTCACTACGGCGTCTCTCATAGCTTGAGTCGCTTTGGAACGTTAAACCCCCATAAACCAAACCTTTTAGATGCACAGCCGCGGGACGGCGATAATGACGCCTTCCGGCGAACTACGAGCACCAGCTCTTTGTCATAGCAGCAACGCTCGGACACTGTGCTAAAACGCCTCAAGTACTTGGACGACAAGGTTTCTATACCCACGCCTAGTGCAAACGGCGAGAATTGTCTTCCTTTTGAGCACAAAATGATGTCCTCATGAAGAAGAACTACGCAGCGAGCAAAACAGCCTAACTCCTTGTTGTACATGCAAGTTCACGGAATGTTCTACAGGGCTCACACGATGAGGCGACCACTCAACATCTCTGGGTTTCTCGCACCCGCCGCCGCATTCAAGATATGTATAACTGGCCCCGACTGTTTGCCGATGTCGCACATTATGCGAAAACCTGCCAAAATTTCCAGCGACGAAGGCCCCTCCTACCTGACCAACAGGATTACTGAACACAATTGAAGTCCCCTTATGGCCCTTTCAGCAGATCGTTATGCACAAGAGTCACCACTTTGCGCACATTTTCGAGCTCTCCCAAACAGCTTCAGAGCGGGTGGAGGTGGCGGTCTCGGTCACAGAGGAGATGCATTCGACTCAACGTGGCAAGCTCAGCCGGAGACCAGCTACCAAGTGACAAGGGGGATGGTCGTTTGGTGCCCCGCTTTCGCCGGTCTTAAGCTAGAGAATGGGTCGGAGCCAAAGGGTTCACAAAACAAAACAATGTTTATACAGCGAAGAGACAATACAAAGGATTTCACTATCACTCGTACGAGCACATTCAAAGTGATTTAAAAATACAATGCAACTCATGCAAAGTAACAACCGAGAGAGATTACAATACAACAAAATCATTTGCACCTAAAGTGGACTAAAACAGAGAGAGGCAAACATACAAAACACTATTTTTTCACCGAGCACTGCGACAGTCCGACGACCTGGGGAGCTCGACGGGGCCGTCCCGCAGGTTGGCGCACGTTGCCTCGCTGGTCCGGGCTGGGTGAGCGGTGTTCTCCCGGGAGTCGAGCGGGCGCTCTTCTCGGAAGCTTAAACGGTGGCTCTGGCTTCCAGGCAGTGGTTGCAGCCCCGCGTTTATAGGCGCAGCCCATGTCTGTTTGTACTTCGCGCCAAGGAAGGCGCGCACCTACACGCAGCTTCAACTGCACAAACTCCTTCTCGCGCCGGGCGCGGGACCCCATTGGTCGAGCGCGGAAATCACCGCCCAGAAAAATTCAGGTCATTATCCTCACGCTGAGTCATCGGCGCATGAGTGAAGGCGAGAGGCTATCACCTTAGCGCGGGCAGAGTTACCCCTTTCCGTTGACAACGAGTAGAAACCACTCAGACATTCTAGAAAAATCGACGCTGCGCGCGGCCATGCCTCCCTCGGCGCCGCGCCGGCGAGCTTTGCAGCAGTACGCGCAAAGCTACGCACTCTCCGGAGGTCCTTCCACGCTGTTTTTCTTTTATTTAACCGCGCGCGGGTGCGATTTTTGAGGTTCAGCGTCGGGTTTTTTTTCGAAAATGTGCCGAATTTTGTGACATTGCCTCTTCCTTTAAGAATATTGTGCAACAATATTCACAAAACACAAAATTTGTGCGCACATCCTTGCACTCACAAATTCAATGGCGAATGCCAAAAAACACACATCACTAATACAATGTTTCCACGTACATGACACTTGACCACTTTCAACGTTCACTTCATGCCGCAACTCGGCAACACTTTAGCATAATATTACACTGGGAGCACACAAGCGTACTTCAAGCGATACTTCAACATACAGTTCCTACTTGCGCTTCGGTAATGAGCGCGTGAGGACGTTCAATGTCCCCAAGAGTCTCTTCGCCTCATGGGTCTTTTTCCTGGTCAACCTGGGCTTCTGTTTCGCACAACCTGAACCCTCCAGCTAAAAATTCTGACTTGTAAAAGAATTGTGCGCTAAGGTATGCACACACAAACAAGGCAATCGATGGATTCCAGGGCACACACAGCCACACACAGGCACAGAATATTTGCTGGTGTGAATGCACGCTTGGTCAAATTCCAGAATTTTCCTGTGCGACCGAAATGCAGCTGAAGTAATGTGCACAAAAGCACGATGAACATGTCCACAACGTGCCCCAAGCTGGGCTTAGCCGGAGTTTCAGACACCTTGTCCTCTTGAGCTGTCTTTCGCGTTTCGCTGCTTCCTTGTGACCCTTCCGTGGCCTTTCTTTCGGCTTCGCACACCTTTCTGCTGCAGTGCCCGTCCCTTCCTGCGGAAACATTTTTTCTTCCTCGGAATGTTTCTCCACGGGACTCTTCCGTTCTTCATGCTTGACTGTCTGCTTCACTACTCCTTTGCTTGTGCTAGCACGCTCGCGCCTCCTTCGCCACTTTTTTTTCGCTTGGCGATCACTGTGCCGTTCGGAAGAGCACGATTCGGACTTCTTTGTCTCGTGCCTACTTTCTGGGCTCTGGAAATTTTTCCCCTTTACGTTGCCCAATATGAGGTCGTATATGGGGCTTTTCTTGCACAGTGAAGTTAGTTTACTGCTGTACTAGAGTCCGCACATGTACTTCAGCTTCCGGCAAGCGCTGAAACGAGTCGTCCACTAGGCGCACAAGGCTCTTCGTTCCAGTGAGATCCTTATCTTTCACTAATCTTTGTTTATTATTACAGCGCTGCTTTCTGTGTCTCGCAACACTGTAATTGTTTTTTCTCCTACCTTCCCCTTCAGGACAGGCATTCTGCTCGTTTCGGCTTCCGCTAGCGCGTTCACTACGGCGTTCACGACTGGTACCTTCTTGCCATTCTTCAATTCTACGAAGCCATTTTCGTCTTCTTCCTCCATATGGTCATCCGAGGAGGCCCGTACGCACGATACCTAGGGAATGGACTTGCTTGGGTTCGGACAAACCGCGGCTCTGTGCCCCCTCTGGCCGCACTTAAAAAAAGCAGTTGGTTACTCTTTGTAGCGCTGTTGTGGCCATTAGATGCGTAATGGCCTAACTTGTTGCACAGGTAGCACTCTGGAGGAGCCTTTGGGCTAAATCGGGCATCACGGCTGCCGGTTTTCTCCACGCTCTCCGAATTCGTACTCTTAATCTTGGTCACATTCGCTCCTTCTTGACCTTCAAGAAATTGGTCGGTAAGATCTAGCATTTCGGAGAGTCTTGGCTCTTCTTTCTTCCAGGTACAGCGACAAGCTCGGGTGACAGCTACTCAGTAATTGTTCCTTGTTGAGATGCTCGCGAAGTTCGCTGTATTCCTGAGCAATTTCTGAAAGTTCTATCCACCGATCAAAGTAGTGACTTAATCTTGCCGCATACTGGGATGCCGTTTCGGCATCTGTGGGCTTCCCTGTTCTGAATTTATCTCGGCATCCTTCAGTGGTGAGTCAGAATCGCTTAAGGAAGGCAGCCTTTACCTTGCTGTAGCTTGCTGCATCTTCCGGAGAAGGTCGCCCGAATACGCTTAGAGCTTCCCCGCTGAGACACGTGCTAAGAGCGGTAGCACATTCACTGTCTGACCAATTCTGAGTTCCCGCGATCCCTTCGAATCGTCTGAGAAATGCGTCGAGATCATGCCTTTTTTCGTCAAACCTGGGAAGCAATCTGCTGGCATCTATCCGCAGTCCCTTATCTTCTTTTCTAGTGCTAAGAGCTTCCGCAGAGTTTTTCAAGGAACGTTGGGCTTCCAGCTTCATGGCAAGTAGTTGCTTTTCGCGTTAGAATTCTCTCCTTATCATCCCTCTCTCTCTCTCTCCTTTTCGGCTTCTTCTCCAGCCTTCTGTATCTCCTTTTCAACCCTCTCTCTTTCTCTCCTGGTTCACCTGTTTTCGTAGTTCAGAATAAGACATCCCCATCTGGGTGCCAACCTCAACTAGTTCCTTCAAGATCATTTCGGATACTGAACTCATCAAGGCAAAGACTACATCTACACGGTGAAGCTCAGTAACTGCTTCAGCGCGGCACCTCACGTTATCGCTCTGCTGCTAAGCACTCGTTTACGACCTCTTTGTAAACTCCTTCCGACTCTTTCTCCGTTCTCTAGCTCACAGCGCTCCAAACATCCTGTCGTGGACGCCAGAATATGTCACCACTTCGTGCACTTTTTCGTGCGCTCCCAGACACCCTTAGAACGTGTGGGGGTAGCGGTCTCGGTCAAAGAGAAGATACCCTCGAGGCAGCGTGGCAAGCTTAGCCGGAGACCAGCTACCAAGTGACAAGGGGGTTGGTCTTTTGGTGCCCGGCTTTCGTCGGTCGCAAGCCAGAAAATGGGTCGGAGCCAAGGGGTTCACAAAAAAAAACAATGTTTATACAGCGAAGAGACAATACAAAGGATTTCACTATCACTCGTACGAGCACATACAAAGTGATTTACAAATACAATGCAACTAATGCAAAGTAACAACCGAGAGAGATTACAATACAACAAAATCTTTTGCACCTAAAGTGCACTAAGACAGAGACACAAACAAAACACGATTTGTTCACCGGGCACTGCGACTCTCCGGCGACCTGAGGAGCTCGACGGGGCCGTCCTGCAGACTGGCGCACGTTGCCTCGCTGGTCCTGGCTTGGCATGTGGTGTTCTCCCGGGAGTTAAGCGGGCGCGCTTCTCGGAAGCATAAACGGCTGCTCGGGCTCCGAGACACTGGCTGAAGCCCCGAATTTATAGGCTCAGCCTGCGTCTTTTTGTTCTTCGCGCCAAGGTAGGCGCGCACATACACGCAGCTTTAACTGCACAAACGCTTTCTTCTCGCGCCGGGCGCACAACCCCATTAGTCCAGAGCGGAAATCATCCTCCAGAAAAAAGTAGGTCATTCTCGTCCCGCTGAGTAATCGGCGCAGGAGCGAAGGGGAGAGGGTATCACCTTAGCGCAGACAAGGTTACCCCCTTTCCGTCGACAACGAGTAGAAACTACTCAGACATTCTAGAAAAATCGAGGCTGCGCGCGGCCACGCCTCTCTCTGTGCCGCGCAGGTGAGCTGAGTTGCAGCAGTACGCGCAAAGCAACACACTCTCCGGAGGTCCTTCCCCGCTGTTTCTGTTTTATTTTACCACGCAGGGGCGCTATTGCTTAGGCGCAGTGCCGGATTTTTTCGAAAATGCGCCGAATTTTGTGACAAGCTTGCGCCTTTTCTGAAGTCAACGCCTGGAAATAAGTGCATCATAGCGACAGACTAACTGACCTGCTACGCAGAGGCAAAAGCCCTACAGAACGGAACAGCAGCAGAAGTGGCCAAATTTTTTCTGGAGTGCATTCCTGTGCAACACGCCGCCCTCGATGTGCTGTTCACGAGCAGCGGAACAGCATTCACGACGGAGCTGAAGCAAGCCATCCTGCCATACAGCAAAACAAGTCACCGGAGGACAACTGCATATCACCCGTAGAACAACGGACTAAAAACGCGCCAGAACAAATCTTTTGCTGTCATGTTCGTTATGTGTGTCGACACCAAACACAGGCCCTGGGGCTTCATCTTTCATTACATCCTCTTCACCTACAACACAGCAGTGCAGGTGCCCACACAGATGACGCCTTTTAGGCTCGTACAGGGCAGCGACCACGCTAGAAGGCATGCTGCCTATCGTTACCGAGGAAGATAACGTCGAGGTCGCCGCCTACCTTAGGCGCGCAGAAGAAGCCCGAAGACGTGCGTGATTGTGAACAAAAAGAGCAGCACTGGGCCGACGCCAGACGCTGCTACCTACGAAAGGCGCAAAGCGGAATACAAGCCATGAGGCAGGGTCTGGCTTTGAACAACCGTTTGCCTCTGGGGACTGAGTGAAACTTCTGCGCCGCTACTTCGGATAGTAAAAGGTTCTTCGTAGGCAAGGTGAACAAAAGTATGAAGTCGTGTCAGAGGAAGCGACTGCATCCCAGTGACGCTGCGAATGGCCAGAAGTTGTCCATTACGTTCGTCTAAAGCTTTATTATGCGCGATGAAATAAGCTGTTTTTGCACTGTCCGTTTTCTTTCTGGACACCATATTTGTTTTAAAGCGTCTGGTGGATGCTTCTCTCAAAGGGGATCTAAGGCGCAAATCTTTCTACTTCATATTTATTCTTTGAAGCCGCCGGCACGTGGTTTTATCACTTCATTTGTGATGCAAGACGCCGTCAGATTTAACTCGATTGATTGCATCCAGATAGACATTATTTTCGGGTATCCCTGACTACTTCAACCTTTTACGCCGTATCTCGATTGTATATTGAGCACGGCCAAGAAAGGTGGACATTTTGTTCGATAACCACCGAGAATTATTGTTGCTCTCACCACCGCTGAGTCATTCAGTCTATTCCGGACGCAGGTCACCCCAATAAACAGTTTTCGTTTAGAATTACTTCAACCAGTTGCCGCCCCGGTCGCTCAGTGCTTATGGCAGTCGGCAGCTGACACGAAAGACGTGGGTTCGATCCCGGCCACGGCAGTCCAATTTCGATGGAGATGAAGTTCTAGAGGCGCGTATAAAGTGCAGTGGGAGAGCACGCTAAACAACCCCAGGTAGTCAAAATTTCCAGACACCATTGTTTTGGTGAAAACCTTTTTGTTGCTAAAAAAGAGGCCTTAGGAGTCAGAAGGCGCTGCTACATGATCGGTATCTTCTGTTCAGGACATCGCATGACGAGGCCCCGTCTCGCGCCCGCTATACCTGAGCCCTTTGCGACTCCAGTGCGGACCTGTTGAGGGGGGGCACTCTCCCAATACTCTAGGTTAGGACTAGGGGAATGGGGAAGGTGGGGATTCTGAGTACATGCCCACATCATGTGAAAAAATATCGCAGATCTGTCCAGAGCACGGACCACACCCATCTATGTTAGGATCAAAGTCTTTCACTACGGCAGGACAGAGAAGAGTTCCTCTCTGCAGACGCCGCTGAGTCCGCTCCTCAGCCTTACTGAGCCCCTTGGAAGGGGCCGGAAGAAGCAGTGGTTTGGAAGGGGGTGGCAAGAGGCGGTGGCTGTCGCATTAATAATTTAAGTTTCGCGGAATCGCAAAAGAGGTTGATGGTCTTCTGAGACGGGGGAGCTACGATGAGGAGCCTGGTTTGTGTAAGCGCTTGGGCGGCCAACTCAACGACCTCTTTGCATCGTAGTCCCTGATGGCCAAAAGCCTACATTATGTTTCTCTGAGCTGGATCGCCAGCAGCCCGTTTTATAATTTAGGAGGCAAGAGGCGATATTTAGCCTGGTAGATAGTGTTCACAAGCCCGGTGAGAGTCTGAGATAACTTATCTTCTGCCCGCGGCCGCGAGAGCTACAGTCGCTTCCTCCGCTCGCGTTGAATTTGGAGCCCGAAAGAATAGCCCATCGATATTTCTTTCCGGTGGACTGCGGCAGCCGTGTAGAATCCCGTGGTCGGCGGCACAATGATTTACACTTAGTAGATGCGCTCTTTAGATCCATAGTACCTCTGAAGCGTCCCAGCCTGCGCTTGTCGTCTGCCTTCGTCGGTGAGTGTCGCGTAGATTGGTTCACGAGGTGGGTTTCCCGCAATCCCTGATAGGAGTTTAGCGCCCGCAACGCTATCAGTTTGGCGATGGAGTTAGCCAAAGGGAGGTCCAATGCTCGCTTTGTCGCCTTATGCGCTAATCTTCCTGTTTGGTGGTGCGAAGGTACGCCAGCGCGTAGAGTATCCGATTGGTCACGAAGGCTAGGGCGAGCCGCAGCGCGTCCCTGCTCGCAGACCACCCCGTTTGTTGGAAACGTGTTTATCATGCGCTGTACCTGTTCGCCTATGCGCTTAAATTTTTATATAGTAGAGTCCGCGCTAAGCCTGTCATTGTTGAATAGACCTAAGATCCTGAGCACTGCCACTGTTTCAAACCACTTCTCCCCGCTAACCTCCGTCCCATCTCTCTTACGTCGTGTGTGGGCAAGCTCATGGAGCGCGTTCTCCAGACCCGGCTCAGCCGGTATGTGGAGAACAACAACCTTATGAATTCGTGCATGTTTGGTTTCCGCCTGGGCTTGTCCACTCCGGACGTCTTTCTACAGCTCAAGCACCACATCCTTGACTCCCCCGCGGGCGACACCAAGGCTATTCTCGGCGTCGACCTAACAAAAGCTTTCGATAACGTTAGCCACGCAGCCATCCTAGAGGGCCTCCACGCCCCAGGTGTAGGCCCACGGATGTACATTTACGTCCGTCATTTCCTGTCCGAATGAACAGCCACACTCACCATGGGCGACCACCGGCTGTATGGTGTCTCACTGGGAGCAAGGGGAACCCTTCAGGGCGCCGTACTGTCTCCTATCCTCTTTAATATAGCCCTTCAAAAACTCCCCCACCAACTCGCCCAAATACACGACATACATTTCAGACTCTATGCTGACGACATCACTGTCTGGGCTAATCGAGGCAGTGATGCTGACATGGAACACAAACTAAGGTCGGCCCTCAACATCATCAACTCATACGCTAGCACGCGCGGCCTAGCCTGCTCCCCTTCTAAATCAGAACTCTTCTACCGCCCCAGGCCTCACGACCCCGCCAACCCTCCATCTCACTCACTCTAGGAAACCATCCCATTCCCCTGGTCTCCAAGATTCGCATCCTGGGCCTCGTCCTTCACTCCCACGGCGCGCATGGCAACGCCATCCAAACTCTCCAGACACAAGCCTAGCAAGTCACCCGTCTCATTCGGCGCGTGGCGAACCGGCGCGTGGGTCTGCGAGAGCGGAACGCTCTCCACCTCACCCAAGCTTACATCACGAGCCGCACGGCGTACTCATTCCCCTACCTCACCCTAAAGCAGAAGGAGTGGGACCGCATCAACGCGCTCCTCAGGAGCTGCACGAAGGTTGCCCTCCGCCTACCCCCAAGCACCTCTACTACCCGGCTGCTCAACCTCGGTACCCACAACACGTTTGAGGAGCTGGCAGAAGCCACCCTAACAGCACAGTTGACACGCCTGTCGAGTACCGCCGCAGGCCGCACTCTACTCTGTCAGCTAGGCATCACCCCGATCACCCATCTTACCGAGGGGGTTCCCATACCTCCAGACCTACGCTCTCATCTCGTCATCCTTCCAATACCTAAGAACATGCACCCCGAGCACGACGGAGAACGCAGGACAGCCCGCGGCAAAGCCCTGCACAAGCTCTACGGCAACAGTCCCGAGGTAGCCTACGTGGACGCGGCAGCGTACTCGTCGGGCTCCCGCATGGTTCTCGCTGTCGCTAACTCTCAGGTCCGACTAATCGCATCAGGATCCGTCACCACAGACTCATGGGAAATTGCCGAGGAAGCGGCCATTGCACTCGCTCTTGCCTCCACCTCTGCCACCAAAATTATCTCCGACTCAAAATCCGCCCTATCCAATTTAGCCAAAGGCCTGATATCCCACACCGCGGCTCGGCTTCTACGTTTCTGGCACCCCACCCACCCCGTAACCCTTATCTGGACCGCCGCACACACAGGCCTCCCGGGTAACGAGGAGGTCCACTCCATCGCCCGAGGTCTCACTTTCCGGGCCGGAGTTGGACCTCCTCCGCCATCCCGAGAGCGTCTGCTTACGTTCAAAGATATTCTTGCCTTTTACCGAGATACCCGGAGCGTTTAGGCAATGCCGGCTCCCTCCCTAACCTTAATCGAGACCTCCCACTGGCGCCGACTCCAGACCCGAACTGCTCCCTACCCTATTCTCCTTCATGCCCTCTACCCCGATCAATGCCTTTCTTTTTGTAAGCTCTGCGGGAAACCGGGAGACTTCCTTCATGTCCTCCTCACATTTGCTGCCTTCCCACACCTTCCATCCCCCACCACCGCGGAGTCATACTCGGAGACTCTCCTGGCCAGCTCCGCTGCTGCTGACCAGCGCCGGATAATTACCGACGCCCTGTCTGAAGCGGATAGCCCTCCAAGGGCGGTTCTTTGCCCTGTAAAGGCAGCCCCCTAAGGGTTGCCTCGTGCCATGTTAGGGGGTTTGGCCCCCTCGGTATTGGGCAATAAATGTTTCCACCACCACCACCTGCCATTTTTCTGATGCGACCACCCGACAGTGAGATGTGTAGAGACGTGGTGTCCTGTTGACTTGCCCTGACATGAAGAAGCTCCGAATATGCGGGAGTATATTGGAGACCACATTCGGCAGTATACGCATAGACATTGAAGTCGGCCTGCTGAAGGCAGTTCTCTATCTGCCCAAGGCTCCCCTCGGTGGTTCAGTTTGTAATATTGTCTGAAAAAAAAGAAAACGAAAAATGGTTGGAGTATAAGAAATGACGTAATAACTGTCCCACATATCTCGGTGGACACCTGAATTATGCCGTAAGGCAAAGGACAAAGGAAGGATTGCCAGTAGAAAGGAAGAAAGAGGTAGAGTAGCAGAGGTCTCCGGTAGTTACTTCTACCACCTGGGGATCGAACAAATGTGGGCGGAGTTAAAAAACTAAGAGAAACAGGAACTGTAGCGGGTGCCTGCGTATTGTACTTGACGTGCACTGAAATGGCAGTGACTACGAATAGACCAAAACATGAACAGAGGAAGGTCAGCCAATATGCTTCACAGCTGCCGCCCTAAAAAATTAATATCGCTTTTTTAGGAAACTAAAGCACACAGTAAATCTGTCTCATCTAGGTAGCGCCCTGATAATTTCCATAAGCGGAAAAGAATTAAAAGATTTGTCACGATTTAACGCTGTTTCTAAAAGCTTATTAGATGCAGTAGAAATTTCGAGCCCCTGTGAAGCGTTGTCAGGCTACAAAGAACTCTGTTGAAGTCAATGGAAAAAGCATGCCTTTAAAACCAAGTCGGGAAGGTAGGAAGCGTCGACGGCATGATGCAAAAACTCATGCAGTTAGCTCGAAAACCACTCCTGCGAAGCCAAGTGCGTGGCCTACCAGGGAAACCATCCAACGGGCGACAGGCCCTGCAAGTAACGCCTAAAGACAGTCACAGCCCTCAGCCACAGAAAAAACGCCGGCCAAAAGCACGACAAATAACAACAAAATCCGTCAAGGCAGCCCGTCAGAAAGAAAGATCATCAGTCAACGCGATAGAGTACCGCTAGTTTGCGACGCAGGAAGTGGAGCGGCAGCTTCGAGGGACGCCCGGACCACAGTCCAGATAGAGATCCAAGACCGGATCTAGGGGAAGATCTAACTTGAAAGGGCCGTGAAGGACAGCCTCCATCCGTCCTCAACAGATGATGCTCCAAGAAAAAGCCAAATCAAAAGGGGCCACCATCCTCCCGTTCATCGACGCTAAGCCGCCTAAAGCCAAGCAACAAAAGGGTAAGCTGGATTGAGGCTCTTTATCCCGCTGCTGTATACTTTTATAGCCCCATGTCATATTTGCGCAAGGATTGAGGCGGAAAATAGGCAACAAAAGAACAAGCAATCCGAAGAGAAATGTTTTAACACGGTTGAACAAAAACTACAACTGCTCTTGCAAGTGAGCCAGAAAGAGACTGCTCCTGCACACTCAAAAACGGTAGTGCCATTTAAGCCGAAATTGGCACGAGACAACACGTCAACACCCCCACCTCACCTCCCGCCAAAGCAGGTCAGTGTAATTGAAACTCAAAAGCAGGAACCAGCAACATCAACAGCCGCACTTCAAACTCTAGAAATCACACAAAACATTAATAGTCATGTTAAGCACATTATTAAACAAATGCAAAATGCAATCACACAACAAACTCAAAAACTAAATGCCCAACAGACAGCCACGCAAGCTCAGTCTACGGCAGTCCAAGAAGAATTCAGCTCTAAATTCTAAATAATAACCCAGGGGGTGCGAAAGCTCGGGGGGTCGCTGATACCCCACGTCTAAAATCTCAACGAAAATAAGCTGGGGAGACAGATCTCAGCGACTTCAAATCATTGACAAGCAAAGCTCATGGCTTCCACCCGTAATTGGCAGCCAGAAACCAGACCATCTAAAAGTCTGGCAGTGGAACTGTCGCTCTCTAGAAAGAAAAAGCAGCTTCCTGCAGATGTTTATTCAGATTCAATCAATGCCACCCCCCCCTCCCCCGGACGTCATTTACCGCCAAGAAAAGGGAAACGCACCGTACGCCAAGAGATACCTCACCTACACCCATAAGGCGGCACCTACAGTAGCTGCACCATTGGCACCCACTCTTAAGTTATATCGCACGATCTCCACTTCCGTGAAACAGACCAAGCCCTCATTGAGACTGTCTCTTGAAAAAGACGGAAGCAGACCGTGTTCTTTCTAAACCTCTACAGTCCTCCAAGCAACACGCAAGATTTCAACCCAATTTTACTCGAATGCACAAGCATAGCAGGAAAGAGCTCCTCATTGCTATGGGGGACTTCAATGCTGTACCAAGGCCGGTCTCGAGGGAGCGCGCGCTCTCTCTTACAGCCTCAGCAAGAGGGGAAGTTGCGGCCTACCGCCGCATCTCTCCGGGGGCGCTGCGAGCCAACCCTCTCCGCTCGAAGAGAGCCGCTGAAATGTTCGCTGGAGGCAGCCTCGGCGCGCGCTGGTTCTGACGCCTTGCACATGTTACTGAAAGGCTGCTCTCAAAACATTGGATTGGAAGTTGGAACAGATGGATCTCAAAACATTGAAGTTGGCATGCAATGATGGCCCATAGCTGGGCTGGATTATTTGGGACTGACTCGAGTAAAAGTGAAGCAAGGCATTTCAGTAAAAACCAGGATTAGAAAACATTTATTTTCATCTCAAAGGCCGGTACAGTCTCTGTCGGTACTTCAAAATGTATTCTGACAATAATATAGCATTTGCCGCTCCATTGCGTTCAAACGCATCTGTTCAATCTGTTCGCACTGCACGAAACACAATACATCAGACAGATCATTTGCTCTTTGAAGCAACGTTTCACATACTTAAAAGAACTTACACCAATAACAAGAACTGCTTGTAATGAATTATACAACATTGTCGTGCGACTGACAGTTCCGACTGATTCCGTTTAGAGCCTGAAATGCTTTCGCGTTGGTTTGTGGATAAACCCAGACGGCTTGTCATTTTGGTCTGTCAACTTCTTTGTGTAATTGACGAGAAGAATTCGGAGAAACTTTTCCGAGATGAGATGTGCTAAGCGTTTGGCGTGGCTCCTGTCAACACCTTCCGGGCAGCATAGGAGAGGAGAATCTTCAAGATGTGGCTCAACGATTAGTTGTAAGGTTTCAAGAATATTCGATCGTGGAAGATCCCCGAACGCCTTTTCAAAAAACGCCGAAATAATTTCCAAGAGAGCTAGAAATTCTGGCTTTGGATAGTGAAGTTCACCATTCTCCTGGGCATGCAGATGTTTGTAAAGGGGGCTGCTGCTAGTCTTGTTCGTCGTCACAAGCATAACGCAAGCGTCACACCCAAGACCACAGATAAGTTTGGCAATATAGCCGCCTACGTACACCAAGCCTGAATAAGCAACAGACGTAGGCGGAGCTGGAAGATGTGCTTGCAGAGCTTTCAATTCTTCAACTAAATCTTCGGGAACAGAGGCGGCCGCTTTTTCAGCGTCTTCACCTTAATTAGTGGCTTCTATCGATGGCAGTGCTTTTTTCTTTACAATGTGATCCAGAGCTGCTGTAACGGCTCTTGCGTCCAGCGCGTTGTTACCTCCGCACGTGAAGCGCAATTTTCCGAAAAACACCTCGACAGGATCACTGTTGAACTTTCTAGTGAGAACGTAGTTGACGCCTCTTCTAAGTAGAAATTGAGTTACCTCCACTGTGGATTTCGTGGTGAAAAGTAGGCGACTGTACGTTTCCTCTGTGAAGTTCCCAACGCCAGTGGCGATGGAACAGTCTTGAATATTCTTCACGCAGCTGCAAAACTCAGTTCGCAGCCACAGTAGTCGGCCATCGTCTTCCTTGGAGATGGGCATTTTGCAGTCACATCCCTTGTATGTTGCGTCATGAATGTCGAACCATTTCTTCATCACATTCATGAACTTAATCGGATATGTTGCGTCCTTTAAAGCAAAGAGAATGGAACTGACTCGCGAGTTCTGCTGGAGGTGCTTCAGAGCCGCGGTGACTTGGGGCGAAAACACCTGCACGGCGCGTAGCATGTTCATTTTCTCAAGGTTCGACGGAAAATCGTGCTTTCGTGTTAGATTTCTGGCCAAATTTACCGTCATTTCCTTCTGGTGCTCATACAGTTTCTGCACAAATGCACCGCTGATGACGCCAGTGCCGTCTGTGAGCTCCTGTTCCAAACATTGGCCGCGGACATTCTTGAAAACATGGCAAGGATCGAAGCTCAAAAAAATTACTCTTTCATCGTCCTGGGGATGATTTACTATAGTTGACAACGAACCATTCCCCATGTGCTTGAACATTGTTCTGTTGGCTGAGTAACGATAAAAAATTACGTAACGATACGAATTACTACAAAGCCGCATTCCTCAGCTGCAGAGATGACGTCCTTCGTCCACGCATACAAGTCTCTCCCGCTGAGTTGCTCTGTAAAGTAATATGAACATGGTATCTTGTACGAGCTGACCACTCCGTGGAGCACGAAACATAGCACTCGGCTGGCAAGCGTTTCGCTCTTGGTACGTGGCGCACCGTTTTCTGGCTTGTCTCTTATCCCCAAAACCACGTCGAACTTCTGATTATATATATGCACTTTGGCTTTATTGCTGCTTCATCGATTATTAATGACGCCATGTGCTGTTTGTGGCCGAGAAGGGAAGCCTCCTGAATTAACCTTCCTTTCATGGCGTTACTCATTCCAGAAGAAGTTGAGCTGCGACCAACGTAGCGCTGAAGTGTGCACTTATGTGGCAGTGTCAGCAGAGTAGGCGAAAGAAATCGCCATATGACGCACTCTCTGATTACTTCTTCGGAATAAGACTGGAATTTCTTCTGATATCCATCGATTTGGTGAAGCAGGAAGACGGCCTTTTTCTCCCCCTTTTCAGCGCCTGAAGCAATATTTTTAAGAGATGGGTAGCGCTTGTCGTCGCGATATGTGGATACCACCTTCCTTTCTGCTTCTAGTTGCTGCTGTACTTTGGAGACCTTGGAGCGATTGTACGCTACCTGTGAACGAAGCCTCGCTGTCATTAATAGGTATCGGCTAGCTCGCTGCGCATCGTTGTTTGTTGTTTGCGTGCATATAGTAGCCATCTGCTTGGTTTCACCTTCCTGCGACTCTAACAATGCATTCTCGCAATCTTCCGGCTCTGCCTTTCGTTTTGCTGGCTTCCTGGAAGGAGCAGTGTCTCTGACGTTTAGGGTCCTGCGTGCTTTCTTTGCACTGGGTGCTAGGTAAGAAGCATACCCTTGAAATACGGTTGGAACCACACCGGAAACCACTTTTCGTATTTTGGAATCACTTACGTAGTCACTCGTCAAGAAATGCTTGCTGCATACTGTAGTCGAGGGTGATTTGTCATTAATGAAGAGATTTTAACGAGAAATGTTTTTTTTTCTATTTGGTGCACAGTTCCTGGTCAACTGGAAACTGGTGAAATGACACACCGAGAGTCTTTCCGGACCGCGACTGACAAAACGGCACACAACAGTACACCATAGCCACACTATATATGAGCGAAGCTTCACTTCACAATCTCGTGAGACGAGTATCCATTAGAAATCTGACGAATAAACTTACTGGGGAAGGTGTCCTTATCAGCATGGCGAGCGAAGCATGAGGCAGGCGTATTGATGGCACCACGTGGCAAGCGTTCCGTTCACACGTTTAAGCACAGCGACAAAACCAGCACGTGAAGAAATGGGCCCGCGCGCACGGCGACTTGCTGCTCAAAACCGGCTCTGGCGCCCCCGCAGCACGGGTTGGCTCGCTGCGCCCCCTCGCTGAAATCAGCAGTGGGGCAGCGCATAAAAAAATGCATTGTCCCCTTGTCGCCTGCTCAGGCCGTAAGGAGAGAGCGAAAGCGCCCGTCAAGACCGGCCCTGGCTGTACACATGGCATGAGGCTGCCACAAGGACACCACGAAAGGAGCCAACCTGTTGGAAGCAGCTGAGCACCTGGACCTTTCCGTAATGACGGACATCTTGTCCCTCACTAGAATTGGAAACAGTGTTAGCAGAGACACCTGCACAGACATAATTTTCACAAAAACATAAGCCACTGCACATGGACCAACTTTGAAGTAACCCTGGGCACGTTCACAAATCCTTATCTTATCCTTAACGAGAGGCCGCATGAAGCGCACTATTGGCCATAAAAAAATACCGCACTATGGTAAATTCCGGAATATTAAAATGCCAGAAGGTGGCATCATAAGAATTGAAGAGTGGGTTAAAAACATAAAAGATGCTCATGCAAAGACGGCCCAAATCATTCGAATGACAACAGAGACACCTGAGGCATTTTCTCCATTCATAGGAAACACGAAAAGGCCTAGTAAAACGGTGGAAAAAGCTATGGTTAAATAGAAAACTACAATTAAAAATACCGAAGGTGACTAAATGAGCCCAGGAGTAGCCTATAAAGCTCAGCAAGCAAACTTTTGTAAGCTTTTGTGACTCGCTGGTAGGTACCCTATATAGGGCAAAAACATGGTCGATGTTACGATGCTTGATAGGCCCATCCAATGTAAAATCGGGCTAAAACAGAACACTCCTGTCTATAGCCCGGAAATACCCGCGCACACATGCAGATTAAACAAAAGCCATGCACACAAAAAATAGGGGATCCATTCGCGGCTTGCCAAGCTCCGTACAAGGGCTAGCGAAACTCCACCCTCGAGTCCCCCATAATACTAGAAGAGGTCTACGCTGGAGCTCGTATGTCGTTAGGAAACACTGCCCCGGGAGGTGAGAGGGTTACAAACGGTATAATCAGAAACCTGAGCACCGACAATCTGACGGACCTAACTAAGTACATCAAAGAAGAACTGTTGGGGAAGGGTCAGCTGCCGTCGGCATGTAAACACGCGGACATCATCACTATAGCTAAGGCAGAAAGCCTCCGGTTATAGAGAGTCTCCGTCCAATCTTCCTCACTTCTTAACCAGGGAATCTCTATGAACGTTTAATTCATCTGATGCTTCAGAATTACATAGAAGAAAACAACCTATTTCCTTCCTGCATTCTGGGCTTCCGCAAGGAACTCTTCACCCAAGGTGCCTTCCCCCGTTTTAAGGGAGTAGTCAGAAATACCATCCCAAAACACTGCGAAAACCCTCTATTCGCACTAGACTTGAAAGGAACATTCGACAATATCGGCCACTGCACCGTATTACAAAAACTATACAAGATCACCTGCAGGAAGAAAATCCTCAGTTACGTGAAGGCGTTCCTCTGGGACTGCATAGCCACCATAGGGCTTGTAGAGATTCACCGAAGGTACCCATGCCCAACAGAGGCACGCCGCAGGGCTCTGTATTCTCTCCAATGCTGCTCAACAAAGGAATGCTCAACTTTGCCAAAAAGCTCTTAGCCCGCGAAGATCTAGGCTTCACCTTCTACGCGGATGACATCACCATATGATCTACGCAGCGGTCCTTGGTGCAGAAGGAAGAAGCTCTGCAAGGAGCTCTAAATATGGTCGAAGAATTTGCCAAAGCCAGTGGTCTTCATTGCTCCCCGGAGAAATGCGAAGTTATAAGGCTACAAAGGAAAAATTGCAAGTCCCCGGGAGAGATTGAAGTCTGCCTAGGAAACCAAACACTCCGTAAAAAGAAAAAATCGGAGTTTTGGGGCGGTGGTTACAAAGTAATCTGAGATCAGATTATACAATCAAAACTCTCAAGCCCACGTTGAACAAATATCAAGAATGATTCGAAGGGTAGCCTGGCATTGGAAAAGGATAAGGGAGAAAGACACGCTCCGCCTTGTCCAAGCCCTAAGCATAAGCAGGATTACCTACGGGCTCCCATACCAAGAGATTACAATCAATGATATAAGGACCAGTGACACCATCATAAGATGAGCATATAAAACTGCCCTAAACATCCCGCCAACGCCTTAACGGAACGCCTTTTAGCAGTCTGTGTACACAACACTTTCGAGGAGCTCAGGGAGGCTGTTCTAGTGGGCCAAAAGGACTGCCTAACCACAACACAAGTAGGTATATTCTGACGCGACTAGAGCTATGGCAAGCACTACGAAATAGTGAGAGCAAGTCCCAAATTCCGAGAACTGTAAGAGAAAATATCTATGTAAACCTGATACACAGACACATGCACCACGGGCGGCTGAAGGGAAAGAGAAGACTCAGAGTCAACGCACTGGCAAAAAATTATAAAAATTACCTAAAGCATTATCCGTGGACATCGGGGCCTATGCCGAGCCATGCACTTTCGCGATTGCTGCGGTCGACAACGAAAAGAGGCCAATCATTAGCGCTTCAATCAATGCCAAAGACCCTGCAGAATCGGAATCGCTGGTCATAGCCATCGCCATCAGGGCTCAAAGAGCGACAGGCCAAGTCATCGCACGTCGTGACGGACTCAGAACAAGCATGCAGGAACTACCTTGCTGGAAAACCTCGCCGAAGGGCGAGCACACTATTAATACAATCTCAAACTCACACAGAATAAAACGAACGCCTGGTCACGAAGGCCTAGCCGGAAACGAGGTAGCGAATGATCTAGCGCGAACTCTCACAATCCGGGCGGATGCACATCCCTACCCCACCCCACTCTGGTGGGGTAGCGATGAGCGGATAGGATACGGTGAGCGGATAGAATACCTTAGGCTATAAAGACGACATTTCTCACCGCCAGACAGCCAACTGCCCTTCGCAGATGCCATTGACTAGACCACAATGCAAACACAAGGACACGTCCAAGTCTTCTCATTTTACCGAAGATCAGAGCCACACAGTACCTAAATTCTATTCCTTGGTGCGGAGCAAGCGCGACGCTTTACCATATATCGTGGGAATGCCAGGACAAACAAGAGAAAAAATTAATAGTGACATACCCGACACACAAGCAGTGGGAGGGGGCCTTGATCAGCGACCACATTGACCAGCGCGCCTGCATAATCCAACTGATACTGTAGAAGCTTGGGCAAGTTGATGTGACATTGTTTTTCAGCAGCGCAGGGGACAAAGGACGAGACAAGTGCACAGACACGGCGCTGACCTTACAACTGGTTTATTGAGGCAATTTCCACTACTTAAATACAGTGGCAACCAATCTCAAGTCAAAAAGATAGATACACAAAACAGATTGACGATAATGACAATTCCTGAACACAGGTCTGTAGTGGCAGAAGACCAGCTGCGCACGTTTTTCTATTCTCAACAAGGAAACGAAGTTCTCTATCATGTATATGAATGCTACAAACGCGGCGAAGGCATACGATAACGTGCTACTTGCTATGAGCCTTGAATGCATAGAAGGTATGGTCTTTCCTCTACAGTTCATAAAAGGTTTACATAATCTTCTTAAGGACAGCACGTTTTCTGTCCAGGTAAATGAACAACAAGTCGGTAATTACATCTCAACCAGGGGCGTCCTACAAGGTTCAGTTTTAGCACATTTGCTATTTAATATCGCACTCACATCATTGGCATGGATTTTAGCTTAACTATCACAGGTGCAGTTCATTAGTTACACAAGTGATGTCACGTATTGGTCTAGTAATAAACAACCTGGGACAGAGAATTCGTCTTTGCAAGAGGCGTTATATACACTAGATGAGTATGGCCACGATGCATGCGCTTAACTACCACCACAGAAGTCCTGCTACGTTCGTGCGGCAAACCAGAGTCGAAGAAAGCATTTGGAAACTAAGAGTGGCGCTAAAGAATAGAAATGAGTCATTACAACCAGTCGATGAGTTGAAGGTTCATGACCTAGACATTCATAAATCTGGAAAAGGAAAAAAATAACTCCATAAGATGAAGAAACCAGCTGCGACTTCCTGGTTTCTGCGGAAGTACCAAACCCTTTTTCTTAAACCTGATATGAAGCCTAGATCCCTAAATACCAGGAATGTTCCGTTCGCATTGTAAAAAGCTTTCGGCGCTGAATTGGCTACAATACAACAACTGGGAATTATATCGCCGGTTACTACGTCAGAATGCGCTAAGCCTGCGGTACCTGTAATCAAGCAAGATGGCAGCATAGGGATTTGCGGCGACTACAGCACGACCATTAATCCGTGCCTCTATGTCGACCGCTACCTATTACCGAAGGTAGACGACCTGTTCACAGCATTTGTCGGGAGTTAAGCATTTCTCGAAGATTGATCTCAACAGGGCCTATCAGCAAGTGGTCATGTCTGAGTCGTTAAAATAGTACCTCACCTTGAATACGCAGAAAGTATTGTTTGCTGTTAGACGACTCGCGTTTGGAATTTCGTACACACTTGGGGTTTTCCAAAGAATAATTGGCATCATGCTGAAGGGCTTACGTAGGGTTTGCTGCTACCTAGACGGCAATCTGGTGACTGATAAAAATGAAGAACATTTCAGCAATCTGGAAGCTGTGTTAAAACGACTTCTTGGAAGAGGCGTTCGTGTCAAGAAACAGAAGTTAGTTTTTCTAACAGGACCTTCGCTACATCGGACACAGAGTCAGCGCACAATGCATCTCGGCAACGACGGAAAAGGTTGATGCCCTCCTCAAGGCTCCAGACGCTAAAGACAGGCAGCAGCCGCAATCGTTCCTGGGAGTCGTCCATTTCTACGGCAAGCTTCTTCCTAACCTAGCAAAGGTGTCGCAACAATTTTTCAAGTTTTTGCGTAAAAACGCCGCGTGTTGCTGGGATGAGCGTTCACGGGCAGTGTCCACCAAGATAAAGACCTTGCTAGCCTCTCCGCTGACTTTAGCGCACTAGGACCCGTGCAAACGGTTGCAGCTTTTTAGCAAAACTTGGTGCTGGGCTAGTTGGTTAAGCATGTCGTTAGAAACAGGTCAGCGCTAAAAAAAGACAAAAGACAAACAAAAGACAAATTTTGCTAAACTATATTTCTAGAGCGCTCATCCCCTGTGTCGTCGTTCTCTCGCCGTGTTTGTTTTTTTAGCGCTGACCTGTTTCAAACGAGGTTGCAGCTATCATGCGACGCATCGCACTATTGTTAAGGAGCGGTTCTTTCTGATGATTTGTATGATGGCAGCACAAAGCCAATTGCTTTCGCATCGCGTACCTTGACCGATGCGAAAAAAAAATACAGCCAGCTAGAGAAAAAGGTCCTTGCGATAATATTTGGCGTTAAGAAGTTTCATTTATACATTTACGGTCGTTCGTTCACATTAGTCACCGACCACAAACCGCTTCGAACAATCTTGGGGCCAACATCCGGCATCCTGACTATTGAAACAGCGCATTTGCAGCGCTGGGCTGTCACATTGTCAGCTTAGCGGCATTCGCTTATCTTCATAAAATCAAACTAAAATGCTGAGGCCGATTTCTGTTCGCGCCTGCCGCTATCGAAGGTGAAAAACGCCACACAAGAAAGAGAAGAAACTTTTTATTCATTGCGGTTGCAATCTATGCCAGTTTCAAGCCAGGAAATTTCTCGAACAACAGCTCGGGGCCCTTGCTTTGTAAAGTGATAGATGTTATAAATGTGGGGTGGCCAACGTCTATGACTGAGAAAGATTTGAAGCCTTTTTTTGACAGACGCAACGAGTTCACAGTTCACCAAGGATGCATCATGTTCGGGATGCGAGTGATCGTGCCGGCAAAGTTGCGCAACTTGCTGCTGGACGAACTCCACGAAGGGCACCCAGGCATCGTGCGCAGCAAGCAACTGGCGCGCAGCAACGTGTGGTGGCCGTTCATCGAGGCGGCCCTCGAGCATCGTGTCAAGTCCTGTGTAAGTTGTCAAGAACAACTTGCGAGCCGTACAAAGCGCCCCTGAATCCTTGGACTCGGTCGACAGAACCATGGCAGCACGCACATATAGATTTTGCTGGCCCCCTTTCGCACGCAATGTTTATTCGCGCGCACTCTAAGTAGCCGGAAGTATTTGTGAGGCGCTCGAATACGTCGGATCCTACAGTTGACAAACTGAGATATCTGTTTGCACGGTTTAGTTTCCCTGAAACCATTGTCATGGATACCTACCCGCAGTTCACTTCCGATGAGTTCAAGCTTTTTGCAAAAGAATTGGGCTGTCATCACGTGCTTACAGCACCGTATAATCCCAGCTCAAACGGGATTGCAGAGCGTTTTATTCAGACACCTAAAAGCACTCTTCCTAAATCTAGCAAAGCTTACACATTACATCTGAGGCTTCAGTAGTTTTTGCTTACCTTTCGCAGATCGCCCTATGCGACAAGGGAGTCATCAGCAAACTTGTTACTAGGGCGACAGCTGCGAAATCAACTCGATGTTGTCAAGCCAGCGGTGTGAGGAAGGGTTGCTTATAATCAGTTCAAGCAATCCGTGGCACCCCCACGTCATGATCGTGACATTGCGGTCGGTGACCAAGTGATGGCTCGCAATTATCGAACATTGCGGTCGGTGACCAAGTGATGGCTCGCAATTATCGAGGCAGACCAAACTGGGTCCGTGATGTTGTTGTGGTGCAGTCCGGCGCTTTGTCTTTTACCGTTCATGTTACCACACCCAGACGCAGTTTCACCTGACGTCGTCACAAGGACCAGCAGCTCGCGCCGACCACGGATCCGGACCGCGAGGCATCTTACCACGACGGATACGAGTTCCTGGGGTTTCCACCAAGCGTCGACCTAGTGACATCCTCCGCTACTACCACCAGTGGTCCTGCCGATTCTCAAGAGATCCAGACGGCGGGTGCAAGACGCTACCCGACTGGAGACCGTCGACTACCCGATAGATATCGAGCTGGTGTTTAGCTTGTTAAATTCGCTAATATAAAAGGGGACTTATGTGATGTCCGGCTCATCGCCGCTGTACGTAATGTGCAGACGCGCAAAACGATTAAAAGGCGTGCGCCGCAACCTGGGTGCCGACCTATCTCGAGCAGCCGCGCACCAGCGAACATATGGCAAAAATCGTCGCTTCGCCCCTAGAAAATTATGTGCTCCTTCGCATGAACCACGCAACATAACACACACTATCTTTCAGGTGATAGAAAAATGCACAATCCCAACCACTATGTATAGCCTTCATTCATTACGAGAAATCATTTGACTCAGTTTAAACCTCAGCAGTCGTACAGGCATTGCGGAATCAGGGTGTATAAGAGCCTTATGTCAAAATACTAGAAGATATAAATAGAAACTGCACAGCTACCAATGTCCTCAATAAAGTCAGAAAGAATATTCCTATAAGGGAGGTCGTCAGGCAAGGACACACGATCCCGCCAATGCCATTCTCCACCTGTTTAAAGCAGGTATTCCGAGGTTTGAATTGGGGACAGTTGGGGCTAAGATTTAATAGAGAATATTTAAATAATCTGCAATTCGCTGATGAAATTGCCCTGCTAATCATGATCAATGGGTTAGACAGACATAGCAGAACACTTGGTCTCAAAATTAACTTGCAGTAAACCAAAGTAATGTTCAACAGTCTACCAAGGGAACAACAGTTCACAATTGGGAGCGAGGTGCTGGAAGTGCTAAAGGTCTACTTAGGGCAGGTAGTGACAGCTGATCCGGAACATGACAGGGAAATAACTAGAAGGGTAAAGATGGGGTGGAGCACATATGCCAGGTTCTCCGAGATCATGATAATCAGTTTCCCTGCATCCCTCAAGAGAAAAGTGTACAACAGCTTCATCTTACCGGCGCTCACCTACGGGGCAGAAACGCTGAGGCTAACGAAAAGGGTTCAGCTTAAGTTGAGGAAAACGCTCCAAGCCATGCAAAAGAAAAATGATAGGTGTAACATTAAGAGACCGGAAGCGGGCAGAATGGGTGAAAGAACAAACGCGTGTTAATTACAGCCTATTCGAAATCAAGAGGAAGAAATGGGCTTGGGGAGGGTACTTAATGCAAAGGCTAGATAACCGGTGGTCCTTAAGGGTGACGGAGTGGATTACAAGAGAAGGCAAGCGTAGCAGGGGCGGCAGAAGGTTAGGCGGGCGGATGAGATTAGGAAGTTCGCAGGCAAAGGGTGGACGCAGCTGGCAAAGGACAATGTTAATTGGAGAGGCATGGAAGAGGCCTTAGCCCTGCAGTGGGTTTAGTGATACTGATGATGATGGTGATGATCATGCAACTCAGAGCGGGAGAAGCATGCTCTTCGGCGTGGTTTGTTTTAAAAGAGACCCAAGTAGAAATTACTTCACTGCAGATGCAATACCGGCAGTTGGCTACGGCGGCTGCACTTGGTGCCAGCACTGCTTGAGGTTTTTTTGTTCGGGTCGTGCGACCGATGTTTAAAATCTGGTTTTGTAGGTACTTACTCTTTCCGTGGCAGGTATACCTGTTGCTTTGAATTTCAAGTTCGGTTTATTATAAAAAGCATTCTTCATTACCATCATATGCTTTTACGCGCTAGTTCTTTTGATATCTTCGGCTCCCACTGTTTTACCACAAGTGAGAATTTCGCCGTTTGCCGGACCCATGTGGTGAGAAACCCTCACAGACTTGCATATACCACCACAAGTCACACAGGGCAGATGCCGGATGAAAATGATTCATTCAACTAGGAGTGTGGCAGCTATAGTCTTTCCGCCGGTGGGCGCTGACGCGCCTTTACGGCCACCGAATTTCGGGCCCAGATGTTAGCCTTTCTGCTTCTAATTTTTTTTTTGGAAATAGTACGGGAGTGCTCTGAAATTAGTCCGCAATGTTCACTGCAGAACTATATTGCACTCCGCAGACATGCTTAAGGAAAGCGCTTTCACAAAGAGAGGATGCACAATGTACCAATCCCTTTTGCACAGAAGTCACAGAGACAAAATCTAGCGACGTGTGTCTCCTATGATAAGTGCAAGCTTTTGTAAAAAGATGTAACTTTGACCACAGAAAAAAAGAGATTGATTGCAGCAGTGAGCACGAATTGCCTGAGAGTTGAAGTTTATTTATCAGCTCATAAATCTCTGTTGTGAATGAAATACCAATAAATCAAGGCCCCAGAAAGTACCCCGCACAACTGCAATAGGTGTGCCGCAGCAGGACTGCGCATAAATGAAGGCGGTACTAAAAAAAATTTGGCTTGCATTTTTCACCTTGTCTAGCGTTGAACCCTTCGATTTGAAAATGCAGTAAAAGCATACCATTAGCAAAAAATTGACGTTTACAGGTGCAATGCCACGTAACTCTACCTGGAGATACGAAATTATTACCTCCGATCTCAAGAGTCGCCTCATTCGTACCCACCGATTTGGGATAAAAGCTTACCATCAGCGAAGTGTGTCCATCTATACACGAAGCTGAGAACGGCACTCAATTTAAGCTGAGAACGACGCTCAACTCAATTTAAGAGAGATTACCAGTTTGAGCAGCTCCAACAAAAAGCACACCGTAATTTAAGACCACGTTTCTGCCAGCTTAGAATGGCACACTGCGTGCCATGGCGATCAAGGGTAGTTAACTAGTACTGGACAACGGTAGCGAGAAAGAAAAAAAGATGTGATTCTCCACAACACGAAATAAAGAAGAAACATGCATCAATGCAGAACCTCTCGACGGTTGAAGCTGTGGCCAGTTTGTTGTTCACGTTACAGTTGGTCATCAAGTAAACGAAACATAACGAACACAACAACTGGACAGCATAGCACAATGTGTGTCCTCTTCTCGCGGTCGTACTGTCCTTTTTGTGTTGTGACCAACGATGGCCGAGCCGCAGTGAGCTAGCCAACGTTTCATCAAGAGCACATGTTTTCAAATGGGCGATGCGTTCATCATTTGCTGAGAAAAACAAGACCTTCATTCCGGGAAATGTGCTGTGGAAGTGGAGCGGACAGGGGCGCAAGGTGACGACCGGAATATGATACAGCTGAAACTGAAAGGAAAAAATGACAAATCCCTGTTTACATCAAACATTTACATCAACGGAGTTCTTGTATTGAAATATGTGTAGAATCCTACAAGATTTTTTCATCAGGGTTTGACTGCGAGGAAGTTGGAGCTTGGCTTTTAAACTCTTTTACAGCCCACCGCAGGGTCCCTGAACTCAAACCGTAGCATTAAGAAGTGGGAAGGATTTCGGGGCAGCGATTACTCATTCCCCAGTTCTGATGATTGTGCTATGACTCAAGGAACAGCCCTTTGCACGGTTTTGATTTGGTCTCTAGGACAACAGTTCTGTGAAAGTCAATCCCTGGACACACGGCTACTCGGCCTACTCGGCAATCACACTTCCCTCAGTCTTGAAAATAGACACTTTAGGGCTAGTGCGATATCTAGATGTCCACACGGAAACTATGGTAAAAATTGAGTTCTATGATACCGTCTCCATGTCTAGAAAGCATGGCAACGAGGTACATGATTGAAAGGAGCGGGAACCAATTGGCTCTGGCTCAACTGAGCCATGATATAGAGGTCGAAAGGTCTATAAGCATGGTTACATACGGTTTAGCATTGGTCCATATTATTGTTTCAAGATTTCAGCGAGAGCAAATCAATATCAACGATGTCAAGAGCGAGCTTCAAGAGCGGCGATCGGCGCAACGGCGGACGTGCTGAAACTGAAGATGAAGATTCAGGCATCTTGCATCCGTGTTTTTGCACTTGCGGCGCGGGTCACGTTAGAAGTTAAATCTAAAAACCAGATGACGTTCAGGCTCAACATGAGAGGAGGAGATATTTTCGCTCTAAACCCCTGCGGGCTTTCTTGACCATAATCTTGATAAAAGTGCGATAGCACTTAGGTTGCCACCCGTATTGTGTGTAGTGAGTACGTAATGTTACTCTTGAGATTTTCTGAAGAAAAGACCAATTGGAACAAGTTTTATTGCCCTTACAAGGGATGTAATAATGGCCTCTTAGAATATTTGAGTACCTTTCATTAGATTATTCAACAAGATTATACTAATCCTGCCACTAATACACCTTAATGCACACAATATGCCACCAGGGAATAATAATAATAATAATAATAATAATAATAATAATAATAATAATAATAATAATAATAATAATAATAATAATAATAATAATAATAATAATAATAATAATAATAATAATAATAATAATATAAAATAATATTAGTAATAATAATAATAATAATTGTTTTTTGGGGGAAAGGAAATGGCGCAGTATCTGTCTCATATATCTTTGGACACCTGAACCGCGCCGTAAGGGAAGATATAAAGGGCCATACCATGCTGACTACGCCGGTTCTCCTCCAGGGAATGCGCACATCGAAATTTTTGGCTGCTCTTTGGAATTTTAGGGAGGCAGGCATCATTTCGCGGTTTTCGGGGCCCCTACATTTTCAGTTCTTATGGTGCCCCATGATTAGTCCACCGATAGTCCGGTGGTGTTGGTGATGTCATGACGCTCTCAATAACAATCATTACTCACAGGGAGTTTTGGTGCCACTATTGGCGCACTGGCGCACCGATTAAGGGATGCCGCACTGCTCAGGCAGGTAGCTTTCTGAAATACAGCCACTGTTAGGGTTTGTGAGTGCCAGGTAGCTCATCCTGAATTGCCATAGAGTGATGTTCAGCAGCACTGTGGGCACGTGGCAAATGCAGGTAATTTGGCAGTGATGGGCGGGTCGAGAGGGAGTCGCAATGTCACGTAACTTCTCTCGACTGATTGGTCTGTTTGCTAACCTGATCCCGAGGACGTCGTCAGGGAATTAATCATCTACAACTCTCTTTTTGGGGAAGCCGGAAACTTTTTGTGACAAGACAGGCTAACTTCTATCGCAATTAAAAGCTGACGGTGCGTCAGAAAATCGGCTTGCTGAGCAGACACGGGATGTGCGTAGCGGCCTGATCTGTGCGCTGAACGCAGCAAGTGTTTGCTCCGATTCATCGTCGTTGCAGCCTGGCAGTTGAATTTCTGCGGCGTCAGTCGTTATCTCTGTACGTCGGTACGCTGGTAATGGCAGTATTTGATATCTAGTTTCTCAATTCCGTTTTTTCACTGCTACCTCGGATGAAAGAAGGCATGCCGAAAACTGTTCGTGCAGTTACTGAGAATAAATTGCGAAGCCAGCCTAGTAAAAAATGCCTGTCGCATTCGTTGAATAGCAGGTGTGGTTGCATTTGTGCCGCGCGAATGAAGAAAGGACCCGCTTAAACCGTGAATACGCCTAGATCAAAACGCTCTCTGATGTTTCCACAGCCCAAAATTCGCGGGTCGTGCGGTGAAGTTGAATCCCTAGATTACTACACCAATTGCTTCCGTCCGTTTACTGCTCTGAAAAGAGCCTATTAAGATAGGGCTTACCACCGATTAGGGTGATAATAGTGATGATCATGCAATATACTAGAGCAACGGCGTCTTTCTGCAGAGATGGCCGGGACACGAGGCGCTTTTTCGTTTGCACAAGGTGGAGCCAAAGACCCACTCTTGATTAAGGATCACAATATGCTCTGGGTCAGTAGTCCTTGTACACGAACCTCAGGCTCTTAGCCTGATGTTCCGCATGCATGCCTTTCCGCATGCCACGCAAACAGCAAAGGTAACTGTTATATTCAAGAAAGGGGACAGGTACGATGTGTTAAATTATCGTCCTATATCGGTTTTACCCGTTCTTTCAAAAGGCCTCGAAAAAATAATTCTGAAGCATCTATCCTCATTTACTGACCCTGATAACATTATATGTTCTCCCAAATATAGGTTTCGAAAGAACAAGTTGACAGAGCTGGCACTTTTGGCTCAAAAAGATTTTTTTTCAAAATTCGAACAGAAAAATATGGTGTTTGGACTGTTTCTGGATTTTTCAAAAGCAATTGATCTTATATATCACAAAATTCTCGTAAAAAAACTGGAGCATTATGGCATTAGAGGGAAAGCACACGAATTAATCACATCTTATCTGCAACATACATCTCAGTTTGTAACAATTCGAGGACAAAATTCTGCAGTGAAATCAGTAAAAACAGATGTCCCACAGGACAGGATTCCGGGCCTGTTTGTGTTTATCCTGTATATAAATGAAATTGTGTGCCTTGACGAAAGTGCGCACTATAGAATCTGTGCAGACGACAATAGTTTATTTTTTCAGAAAGCTCATGTGACACCTTAGCTAACCAAGCCAATAGCGCGCTGTCTAATATAAATGCATGGGCTTAAAGAAACTCTATCTCACTTAACCATCGCAAAACAAAAGCTGTGATATTTCACCCCCTCCACAAGCAAATCCAATTGTCGCATATAGTGTTAAACAGTACAAATAGTGAGTGGGTAAAAACATTTAAATCACTAGGTGTATACATTTCTGAAGATATGACATGGGATGAACACGTAGGGCATATCGTAATTATGATCTCGAGAAATACTGACCTCATGCGCCGCCACTGTTATTATTTCCCTACCTCAGTTAACGTCCTTTTATATTGCTGTTATTTTCCTCTACATTAAGCTGTGCCTTTTTAGTTCGGCCCAAAACAACAGGAACAAACATTAGCAAACTCCTAATATTGTAGAAACGCGTCTTACGTCGGGTCTACAATGTTCCCTATCGCTCCCATACTGCAGGCCTGTTTAGAAATCACAATATCGTTCCAATTACATCACTATGCAATTAAAAACTATGCCGGCTTTATAAACTGGGAATACAAAAAAGAATGATGCATTAACTATCCTTGCAGGATTGCAGATAAACACCACCACCTATAACGTATGTTATCTGGGACCCTGGAATGTGACCAAATGTCCGACTAACTACTGGAGACTGATATTGAAGTACTCATTGCCGACGGTTTTAAATAATATTTTTATGGAAATAAATAGTAATCTTATCGCGATTTCTTGAAAGGAATTTCAGAACTTGTTTTTATAAGCTGTATAAGCCCTTGGTTTGATGTTGAAGTGTACTGCCTTCGCCGCACGCTGCTACGCTGCAGTGTAAGCTCGGAGGTCCGGACTCCTGAAGTTGTTTTTTAAGCTTTTTACCTCCCGGCAACATTCCTTTCTGTTGTGGAATAAATTTCAATTTAAATTTTAATTACAATTTTAAAACTAGCCTGCAAGTATTTTCATAGGTAAAGCATTGCAAACTGGAGGTTGTGTTAACTGCAGATATCTTTCAAATTTCGGTCGCATCTAGCTCCCTCAGCCTTCTGTTTTATGACCGTTCATCTTGACCGAGAGCAGGAATTCCAACGGTTGTTTAAAAAAAGCACCACACCCTGTTCAATGCCCCATCGCAGCGGTGTGCGAACTCTACAGAGGCCAAAAACAACGAAACAACCTCGATTTGGTGAAGTTCAGATCCGAGTTGGTGTTCCTCAAGAAACACTTGTTTGCGCAGCAAGGGAACCGTATGAGGCCCCAGGGTGATTGGCAGGCAACTTTAATAGGGAGAAAGAGCAAACAGGGGGGGGGGGGGGGGGGGGGGGAGTTGACGTGGACAAGCTGCCTGTGTATTATGTAAATTTCTTTAAAAATAAGATGTCACCCTTCCCGTGTACCAACCACAGGGCGTATTTTTTCATGCAGGGACCACGGGTGCTTCTGACATTCGATTAGTACTTAGGTGTTGTTTTCCGGCAGCTAGTGCCTGCGATTAATACTTGCGCCAGTCTTTCAATACTGAGCCGTCCGGACCAGATTCATGCCGAGATCAGCACGGCTTAGTGAGATATCAGCAGACGCTCTACCCAGGACTCGCCCAGTTCTCCAGAGAAAACTTAGTGCGAGTGCTACTGATTTTCGTTTTGAAAGCCACGACCAGTGCGATGTGACAACGACAGTTTTGCTTTCTATGCAACTGGTAATCTACGATCAGCCTGCCATGTTAGGATGGTTGCTAAAAATCTACTTTCCGGCAGTTGAAATCTAAAAGATAGCTTCGTGCTCAACTTTCCAAAATAAAAAAGTGTTGTCTTGATGGAAATGCATCATCTATACCTTCCGAAAAGCATTCCGATTTTCAAGATTTTTCTGAAGGATCTAGAAGGAAATGTATTTGTTCTTACCATCCTTAAAGCGCTACATTTTTTGACGTGATGCTAAAGGATGTAAGTGCGTGGATCTGACGGTTAGTGTCCGAGCGCAGTACGTTCACTCCAGCGTTTCTAGAAACAGTGTGAGTCGCATGAGTTACATGTCTTATTTTTACACTTTGAAGTAGTTTGCAAAATGCTGTAAATGGTGGAGTTCTGCGTTGTTTACTGCCTTCTGGCTAATAGAAAATTATAAATCTCAAAGGAGCCTACTTGCTGTCTAGATGTGTGATTTTTATCACAGCGTACAAGAATTTATAGGCACCGAAAGGGCTAATGCAACTTATTCTGAGGTAATTCAAGAACCCTTCTGATCTACAATCATTATCTTGAACACATGCTGGACTCTCAGCCTTAAGTGAGAAGACGTTTAATGCAAAGACAAAACCATGTCGGTAAAGTGCGCCCTCATTCGAAGAGCCCATTGGCTTTTACGCCGCTCTGCCTTCAGCCGGAAAAAACGTGCTTTGATAACATTCTCGCAGAAGCACGTCGGAGTGTTTCATTACTACTAGGATGAATACGTGACACGACTAGGGAAAGCGCTCGATTGTTTCATTGTAACGAAGAGCGTGAGAAAGAGACTAGCTAGAAGGAGCCCAGGTGATACACAAAAGCAATGTAGTCAGGCAATCACAATAAATGCCAGCTTAAGTTAAGGCTATCAACTTCGCCTCATCCTTGACTTGGGGAAACCTACTGTGCGGCTCTCGTCTTCTTCTTTCACTCTCACCAACTTATGATTACGTCGTCACTGCCAAGTGGCTTTTTACTTCGGTCCTTAAAGAGTCCTTGTTGCCTCGATCAAAGCCTGTTGCACTAGTCTCAAGGAGCTGGCACATGCTTTCGCACCACGCACTACTGTGGAAATGCGTTTCTCAGGTGTTGTGATGTTTCTAACTCCACTTGAAAGCAGGGAGCATCAGCCATGTTTAAGTACTTTGAATTCGGCACCGGCACGGGACGACATAGCCGAAATCAGCTTCACCTGCAAAATTGCGCTCAGTACCAAAATGTGCTAACACTTTGTCAGAAAAGAAAACACAACTCTTTTATTGAGGTTATCATAGCGTGAAGTTGATTTGGTTAATAATAGCTCGATGCGTTCGTATCATTCCCCGCGCACACCTTAGTGGACGGGTTGTACGCACAATTCTCTGGCGCCAGGAAGCGGACGCTACAGTCGCCTCCGTTGCGGCCGTAGAGGTTGGCCTCCTGGTCGCGGCTCGCATCACGGCTGTTGTCGCCCCATTCACGGCAGTCGCTTATGACTTCGGCCGCGCGCCGTGTCTCATCAGAGTTGTTGCACTCGTTCATAGCCCAGTAGTTGCCTATGCAGTGGAAGTACCTGTAAGACAAAAGAGTGGCGATTGAAATAGTACACGCACGACCTGGATGTGCTTCGAACTCTTGGTGCCGAGTTCATGAAATCCGTTGCGGCGTTATCAAAAGTTGCACCACAAATATGCCACCAGGATCCCTGTTTCAAAGCTCTATTTATGAAAGGGTGGTTTTACTACGTGATAATGCAGTGTTGTAGAAGCCAGATCTTGTGGATAATCCACAAAGGCAGACGGGAGGCTAGGGTCACTCATCTACGCCGGTGTCTAGAGTAAGATCACAAAGCAGTCTATGTAGACGTGGCGGCGTATACTGAACCGAGCATCTTTGTTGCAGTCGCCCTTGACCACAATTTTCAACTACTGACGAGTGTTTCACTCCGAGCTGAGGATCCTGCCGCTGCGGAAGCCTCCGCCATCGCCCTTGCCATAAGGCATTGTGATCGGGCGGACAAATCAGCTCACATAATAACTGACTCGAAGCGAGCCTGTCAATATTACATTACAGGGAGAGTCCCAAAAATGACAGCGGCTCTACTCATACCGTCGGGCCTCTCACCTACGCTTCAACGCCCCCATAACATTACTTCGATCCCGAGCCATTCAGGTCTTGAAGGCAACGAGGCGGCAAACGATCTAGCTCGTGAGCTAACAAACCGAGCGGATCCTTGCCCGTACCTCACCCCTCTACCATCAAACTGTGGGGAACGGCTGGAGATGCTTAGATTAGATCGTAGAATATATACCCCTCCCCATATTGAACTCACCACAGAAGAAGCCACATTTTGGAGGCGAATACAAACGAATACCTTCCCTAACCTGTACTTGTACAGCTTCATTCACCCTTCCAAATACCGCCCCTTCTGTCCATGGTGCGGCGATAAGCCTACGCTGTTTCACATTTCCTGGAATTGTCCCCAAAAACCACCTCATCTAAAAACATTACAGACATCATACGAGCAGTGGGAGGCAGCCCTGACCAGCAATGGTCTGGAGGACCAGTGTCGCATCATCAGACTGGTCCAGGCATCCGCCCAAGCCACCGGAGTCCTGAACTGAGGAGTTCACCTACCTGACTCGTAGAACACTTCAATGAAATAATAAATGTTTTATCTCTCTCTCTCTTGTGGATAATCGGATGCACTTTCCAAGGTGTTATACTATTGCCTTGTTTTCCAGCCAGGATACACTACACCATAATCATTGGCTTCCGTGAGTCTATACCTGATCTCAATAGCTATCCACTATGCCGAAACGCTAGAAAAGGACGTCATATTCATCATCAGCCTGTCTAAGGCCACATCAGATTAATTGCCTCTCTAATTTCTCTGCAATGAACCACCTCTTTTGCCAACTGCGCCAACGTATGCCCGCAAACTTCGTAATCTCGTCCACTCACCTAACCTACTGCCGCCCCCTGCTACACTTGCCTTCTCTTGATATGCACTCCGTTACCCTTAAGGACCAGCGGTTATCTTTTGTTTAGGGAGAGCGAGCTTCGCGTTTTACAAGCAGACAAGGCGGTTGGATTCACATTCATGGCCCATGGGCTGTTCAATGCGAAGGCCATGCAAGCAGCCTCTTTTCGATCCTCACCGGAAGCTGTTCAATTCTAAGCTAACTTTTGAAGCTAATAGACCGTCCAACAGACTGCAGCTAGAAAAAGGTTAAGCAGCATAGCATAAGTTGAGCAGGATCACTTTTGTTTTCTGCTTTAGTGTTAAAACACTTAATGTGGACGTATTTTTCAAGGCGATTTCTTTGGAATGTGACACGATGCAAAATTATATTCCTCTCTATCTTCAAGAAAAGCTGTTGAAAATAGGCCGCCCATTATAAATAAGGAACTCCAGCGCGGCCATAGATTAAATAAAGCACTCATCGCTAACCGCTCAAGAGCACTTTCTATAGGCAATTACCGTGTTTAGAAACAAAGCGATGGTTCGCATTAGGCAGATCTGACTTGGGGTGAAAAGTAGGCTTAGCGGCCAAATAAATACCGGGAAGCAAACGTTTTCAAAGCAGGTTTCTCATTTCGCAGTGCGCCTATCATATCTTCCCTTAGTGAAGAACAACAAAATTTATCCTCGAGTAGGTTATGAAATTATGAAGCGTTTTCGAACGCGGTGTCTTTTTGACCTACCAGGTTTCTTGCTCGTGGGGGTTACTGCCTGCAGGTGTACGGGGTGGTCGTCCGGCCCGTAGGAATACATGTAAGGAAAGCTTCCTGAAATATTTTGCTAGTTTCACAGAGTACCCATGGTCGTGGCTGTTCGCTAACCTTTGGCGAGTGCACAGAAGAGTAGTATTCTACATTTATTACAAGGATTCGTTTTAAAACGGCAGAAAAAAATATATGTTGTGAAGCGGGACATGCCCGCGAAGGCGCTCGATAAGCTGATTGTTTTACCAAATCGCGCAAGCTTCTCGTGTAGTCTGACATTTCCACCGCGCAGACTATATTCACATGTAAATGCTGATGTTCAAATGATGACAAGATTTGCAACGAGGACAGTCCTCGAACAGTACGGTAAATGAATTGCGCACTGTAGCAGATGACAAGGAACGCAATTACACACATAGGGGCGCTGGCGAGCGCCGGAGGCGGCCGGGGTTATCATCAGCGGGGCTGTCTGCTACAGTGCGTGGTTCTCTTTTTTGCGCTTTCCATGATGTTTGCGAACTGACTTTTCAGAAAATACTCTCTATGCGGTATAGTTTAAACGACTGTAATAATGAGCAAATGCAGCAGACACGTCAACATGTAAGAGTACACGAGAGGTATGCGCGATTTCAGTAAACACACAGCGGATACAGAGCATTTTGGCAGCATGTCCGGCTTCACATCACACATTTGTCCTGAAGTTTTAAAAATAGATGTTCGATATGACGTAGCATGCTTTTTCATACTTTACACGATGAAAACATTTTCCACTTGTTAATGAACAGAAACTTCTAAGGGTGCTGTGTGAAACGAGAAAAATATTCTAGAAACTTTTCCTTACTAGTGGAATCCGTACCCCAGCCAGAAATAACCGCTGCGCACGTAATACGTTGTTTAAAAATACATCGCCTCTCAAGCAGCGCTTCATACCTTCAGAATAAGTTCTAAGATGAACTATGTTGTGGTTCACGAAGGGGCACCATCGCAGGTGCCCATTGAAATGAGACAACTGCTATGAAAACTATTTCTTCTATGTATTCTTACGGGCGCTTAGCATTCTTTCACCCCCCAGCTTTTTCCTAGTCGTGCCAGGCGGCGAAAGCAGCACACTGCATCTTGCTTACTTTAGAGATCGCAAAAGAAGTATAAAGATTAAGGATTAATTTTATTCCTTGCTTCAAGCTAGTTTGATTTATCCTGTTAAGAATTTCATTGACAAGTTTGAAATGTTACCCTTCCAGAGTGCATCGGGTAGAACTAACTGCGTTTTTTTAGAACGTTTCTTTTGTGTTAGGCCTACTTTTATTCCCCGGGAAGACCTGCCATTTCGTCAGAAAATGGGGGCGGTGGCTTAGTGGTTACGGCGCTCGGCTATTGATCCGGAGTATCCGGGTTCGAACCCGACCGCGGCGGCCGCGTTTCAATGGAGGTGAAATGCAAAAGGCGCTTGTGTGTTGTGCGATGCCAATGCAAGCTAAGGATCCCGAGGTAGTCGAAATTATTCCGGAGACCTCCACAACATCTCTTTCTTTCTTTCTCCTCTTAGTTCCTCCTTTATCTCTTCGCTTACAGCGCGGTTCAGGCTTCCGCCGATATGTGAGACAGATACTGAGCCGTTTCCCTTCCCCAAAAACAAATTTTCATTTTTCATTTTCAAGAAGATATCTATATGGTATTGTATCGCCCTCATAGTTATTTACAGTCACTCGAACTTCTCAGAGTCCTTCGCTGCCGCCTTGCTGGCTCAAAAGTAATTTAAGCCACTATATATGTCGACGACTGTTTAGTATTTCTCGATTGTGATTCTGGTTCCTTCTGATCACTTCCCACTAACTTAGTAAACTTCGTACGCATAGGCTTTTCTCCTCTAGTCATTACTTACTTGTTGCCACCAAGGGACAGTATTCGGTTCCTTATAAGCCTTTAATTTCAGGATGATCAGATAAACTTGAAACACGAACGACGCGCCAACAAGCCACTGATTCCATTTTATTTTCAGCACTCCAAGCTTGGCATGATGAGAATAGCAAAGTAGTGCTTAAGTATATTAAAAAATTCTGTCCCCAGCTAACGGCCGCATGATTTACTCAACGGGTAGTGAGGTTATTGAATCCGCCTTTCCTGTCCATGTCCTGGCTGTAGTAGCCGAAATCCTACTGAAGGAGGATTGTTCCTAGCGCTCGTGTGTGTTCTTTCCTCCCCAGTTGCCGAGGTGGCCCAGTGGTTATGGCGCTCGGATGCAGACCCGAGAAATGCGGATTCGTTCCGGGCCGCGGCGGTCGATTTCGATGAGGGCGAAATTCCAGAGGCCCGTGTACTGTGCAATATCAGTGGATATTAAAGAACCCCAGATATTTGAAATTTCTGGAGCACGTCGCTACGGCGTCCTTCATAGCCTGAGTCTCTTTGGGGCGATAATCATCATTATCAGCCTCACCGACACCCACTGCAGGGCAAAGGCCTCATGTCTTTCCAATTAACCCGGTCGTTTTTTGCCAGTTGCGAACACCCTATTCCTGCAAACTTCTTAATCACATCCGCCCACCTAACCTTCCGCCGCCACCTACTACGCTTGCCCTCTGTTGGAATCAACTCCGTTACCCTCAAGGACCAGCGGTTACCTTGCCTTCGCATTACATGCCCTGCGAAAGCCAATTTCTTAATCTTGATTTCGGCTAGGATGTCATTAACACGCGTTCTTTTCTCACCCACTCTGCCTGCTTCTGGTCTCTTAATGTTACACCTAAAAGTTTTCTTTCCATGGCTCGCAGCGTTGTCCTTAACTTAAGCTGAACTCTTTTCGTTAGTCTCCACGTTTCTGCCCCGTAGGTGAGTACCGGTTAGATACAACTGTTGTACATTTCCCTCTTGAAGGAGATTGGTAAACTGCCATTCATGATCTGAGAGAACCTGCCATATGCGCTCCACCCCATTCTCTTTCCCTTCCAGTTATTTCCATCTCATGATCCCGATCAGCTGTCACTACCTGTCCAGAGCAGATGTATTCTTTTACCACTTTTAGCTGCTACCAATTGTGAACTGCTGTTCTCTTGCTTGACTGTTGAGCATTAGTTTTTCTGCGTGTTAATTTTTAGACCAACCGTTCTGCTTTGTCTAACTAATTGATCGTAATTTGTAGTTCATCTCCTGAGTGACTCAGCAAGGCAATGTCATCAGGGAATCGCAAATTATTTAGGTATTCTCCATAAACTCATACCCGCAGTTTTTCCTTATTCAGGCCTCGGAATACCTCCTGTAAACAGGCGGTGAATAGCATTGGCGAGATCGTGTCTCCTTGCCTCACGCCCTTCTTTATTGGAATTTATTGCTGATATAAGGAGGACTATGATAGCTGTGCAGTTCCCATATATGCCTTCCAGTATTTTCACATAAGGCTATTCTACACTCTGATTCCGCTTTTGCTGTATGACTGCTGAGGTTTCCACTCAGTCAAATGCTTTCTCGTATATAATGAATGCTATATATAGGGACTAGTTATATTCTGCGCATTGCTCCAGCGCCTGATTGATAGTGTGAATAAGATATGCTGTTGACTATCCTTTCCGAAAGCCTGCCTGATCATTTGGTTGATTAATGTCTAAGGTTGCCCTGACTCTATAAGCGATTATCTTAAAAAATACCTTGTAGGCAACAAACAGGAAACTTGTCGCTCTATAATTTTTCATGTCCTTGGCGTTTCCTTTCTTGTGAATTAAATCTATATTTGCGTTTTTCCAAGCTTTTGGTGCGGGCGAGCTCATATAGCATTGCGTATACAGGGTGGCCAGTTTTTCTAGTATGATCTCCTCTCCGTTCTTCAACAAATCTGCTGTTACCTGATCCGCTGCCTTTCCCTTTTGCGTTGTACCTGCGGCGTTCATTTGTTTCTTTACTGGCTGAATGACCTACTGCTGTGTGCTGTTGTGTCTACTATTAACGTTCTGATTAGATTGGCTACTGTATAGGTTTGTGTAGAACTATTAGGTTACGTTAACATTTTTCATCAAAATTGATGATGACATTGTCCTCCTTGTCTCTTAACGCATCTGGTTTTTACCTATGACTAGTCTCCTCTTCACCGCGTTTAAGCTACCTCCTTTCGTTAGAGCATGTCCGATTCCCTCCATATTAAACTCACTTATGTCGGCTAGCTTGCGTATGTTCTTTAATTTTGATTCTGTCTGTTGCGTTAGACGCACTCAGGCTTTGACGTTTATTAATGAGATCTTTCTTCTCCTCAGATAGCTTGCCGGTATTCTGTCGAAGTGTCCTACCGCCTACTTCTACTGCGCACTCCGTTATGATAGCTGCTAGATTATCGTTCATTGTATGAACATTAAGATCGCATTCCTGAGTTGGAGCTGAATGTCATCTCTGGAGCGATATCCTGAATTCATCTATTTTTCCTCTTACCTTTTGCTCGTTAAGGGACTTCCTCTTCACTAGCTTCTTTTGTTCCCTCTTTAACTCAAGCCAATACGAGACCTTACCATTCTATAGTCGCTATAACGCACCTTTGCGAAGACGTCCACATCATGAGCGATGCCAGGTTTAACGCATAGTATGAAGTCGATTTTATGTTTAGTTTCACCATTGGGGCTCTTCCAGGTCCACTTCCTGTTCTCTTTTTTCCGGAAGAAGGTATTCATGATCCGTAAATTATTTATATCTGCGAACTCTGCTAATTGGTCTCCCCTGCCATTGCTAGAACCTATCCCATAGTCGCCTACAGCCTGGTCACCAGCCTGCTTCTTGCCCACCTTCGCATAGAATTCGCCCATCAGTAGAGTGTACTGTAATTTTGCTTTGCTCACTGCCGATTCCACGTCTTTATAGTAGCTTTCAACAGTACAGTAATCATGATTGGATGTAGGCGCGAAGGCCTGCGCCACCTTCAGCTTGTACCACTTATTAAGCTCAATTGTGATAGCTGCCACCCTTTCGTTAATACTACAGAACTCCTCTAATTGCCAGCTATATCCTGATTAATGAGGAATCCCACACCTAGTTCTTGTCTATCCGCTAATCCCTGATAGCACAATATGTGCCCGTCCTTTAGCACTGTACACGTCTCACCTTTTCTTCTAACATTACTAAGCCCTATGACACCCCATTTAATGCTCGGTAGTTCCTCGAACACCACTGCTAGGCTAGCCTCTATACATAAGGTTCTAGCGTTAAACGTGGCCATGTTCACATTCCAATGGTGGCCTCTCCGGAGCCTGAGACTGGGCCCTTAAACCTCCTAACACCATAGACGAAACGTTTCTTGTCCAAGTGTGCTGTTGCGTCATTTTGTACATCAAGGGCTACCAAAAAGCCTAAACTGCCACCTGAGGATGAGCCACGAAAAGGCGCAAGAGAGTGAAAAATCAGACATGTTTTGACCGGCCGCAACGAAAAATGAATTGAGGCCAGTAAAAAGCTCCGTCAGTATATTGCGTATGCTACTGCAGAAGTGACCTCTTGTGATTCTTACGGTAAATGTGGTATCCAACCATAAACACTAGTCTAACTCCCTGACTGGTGATCTCTGTATTGATGCCATGGAGTGGTGGTGCCGCAAGCTACTGAAAGGACCGGTCCTTGCCTACCCAGCTAATTTACTCGGTAGCGTTTTGATGCGCCGGAAAACTCGTACCTTGTTGACAGCTTTCAGTAATTCTGCCGCCGCAGTTGCTCTGTTTGTATAGCACTCGGCTGCTGACCCGAAAGACTCCAGTTCGATCCCGGCCGCGGTGGTTGAATTTGGATGGAGGCGAAATTCTAGAGGCCGGTGTACTGTGCGTTGTCAGTGCACGTTCAAGAACCCCAGGTGGTTGATATTTACGGAGCCCTTCACTACAGCGTATTTCATAGTCTGAGCCGCTTTGAGATGTTGACCCCCCCCAAACCATAACCCACAAACCAGTTTTGCAGTAACAATATATGAAAGAAGCCTTGTTGCAAGGACGATTAGATACCAAGGACATAGCGACTTTTTAGTAAAGGAAATGGCGTTTTAACTGTATCATTACTCGATGGACTCCGCAAAGGCACCGTGAAGAAAGGGAGGAAGGTGGGAGTAAATGTTGCAGAAAGAAAGATGTGTTGTAGTGGTGGGCTCCTGAAACATATAGACCCTGTGGATCTTTATCATGCACTGGCAACGCGCAGCACAAGGGCGGATTTTAAGTTTCGCCGGCACCGAAACGCTCTTGTCGAGTTCAGGGCCTAAAAGCTAGAGAAGCCGCTAAATGATGATGCATGGTATTTGTGGTTCCTCCATTGAGACAAGATGGCAAAGAACGTATGCCGTTGTATTGCAATACTTCGCAGAGTTCGATGGCGCTTCAATCAGCCACCAATGCCATTTTTTCTAAATTATTTTCCTGGACCAGAAGGCCCAATCTAAATACGAACCACATTAATTGCTAACACCGACGAGCACATATGACTGCTTTGAAAATATAGGCTAGCCGCTTTTTGAGCTTGGCGCTCTGAATACTTGCAGGCCTAAATACTTAGCACGAAGATATGAATAAAAGTATGGTTTTTTGTCATTTGACGTGGAAGAGGCTAGGAAATGATATGAATTCTTTATTCTGTTCCATTCCACAAAGATACTTGTGTAGCGGCTTTATACTCAATTTATGGCTTCAACCCACTGCTTATGAATTATCTAAGAACACACCTCGCGGCTAAATGCTCCTAGAAAACTCTTCCTAGAAAAGGGCAACCTCATTTTTTCGCGCATTTGACGTGAAGATGCGATTAGAAATTCGTGGTTATAATAAAAGTGGCCAATTCGTAAAAAGATTCACAATAGCAGAAACGCACCGAGGGCCCAGATGTAAAGCTCAATTGATAGTCACCAACAAATGTTTATAGCATGTTTTTATGCGCAGCGGATTGATAGCTGCTTTGCTTTCCTTACGGCTAGCAGTAAATAAAAAAAATAATGCGCTACTGGTTTTCTTATTCAATATTTATACTGGCGTAGTTCTTGTCAACGTTAAAAGTATTAAATTTGTTCAATGTGCACGCTGAATCTCTATCATCCTGTTCTCACCCGTGCATTTACAGGACAAAGGCAGCTACTCCTTCCTTGTACGATGCTTATATATTTACACCACAAGAAGCAGAAGACTGTCGCACGCAGCTTTGATGAGAAGGAATGGCGAATAATTAGTAAAGTATTGAAATACGCGTGATTCTATCTGTCCTGAACAGAGCAGGTACGAGGTGACGTCGCCATATTCTATTCACCTTTTGACTATATGGCCTCATAGATGTCCACGAATTGACTTTTGCATGCATTGCTAATGTTTACTTTCACATGTTTTGCGTACAGGTGCTTTCGAGGGAACTGTGCCAGCCGGTTCACGTGGCAGGCCAATAAAGACAAGTTGAATATAAAGAAACGGTGCACATCGGGGAGGGGGGCGGGGCATGATGGGCAAATAAGTATTCAGTAAGAGAGCATATACCGGAGATATTGCTCGGCTGAGAAATCGCAACAAGGTTTTAGACTTCTAAGGCGACTGAACTTGGCTTGTTGGTGTACTACTGCTGATTGTGTTTCGTTTTCTTTCACAAGACACAACGACAAAGAGACAAATAGATGGTTCAGTACCTGGCTATTGCTTTCATATCCTTCTGCCTCGGCACCTTTTGCATGTGTCTTTTCCTTGGCAGACCCAAACGATCTCAGCAATTTCAGACTGCTTTTTTTGGTGAGCCCTATAAATTCAGCGGCATTTCGAGATCGTCGAGTTTTTCACTACTTTTACCAATAGTGGGTTTGCTGGTGGCTGTGAACCAAGGAAGCGCATTCTTGTAGGCTCTGGAAAATATTAACTGGATAGCAAATTTTTACTGCGCTAGCAGTAAGACCTATACACAGCGATTTCTCCTATCTTTGCTGAATCCAGCCTAAGCGAACATAAAAATAAAATAAAATCTTTAAGGCCGCAAGTGGGTTTCACCGCGAGCTTGACGCATGATGACCTTAGCTGTTTTATGCCATAAAACACAACACAACGCAATTGGGTTTAGAACGCGCCTCGGCACGAACAAATCAGCTACGCTAGCCACAGCATTACACCACGACGCCATCGGCGCTGGCTTTTTTGTTCTTGCACGCAAATAAATCTCTCTGATTATCCGAACACATTAAATAGACTGATGCAATTCCACGATACTGACACACGTTCTCATGCCTTCATAAACTTTGATCACTCCCTCATATCAAAACAACTGGCGACATATACACGCGTCCAGAACCGTCAATCATTCCATCCAAGACGCCCTTCCTAAACGCTTGACAGGACTCATCCTAAACGCCCGGCAGCAAAGCGCACTATTCGGTAAACAGAAACTTAGTTTAGTGAGTCGGTTCTGCATGGTGATCCGTCATGCGGCTCTGCCACATCGTAAAAAGTCGATTCGCAATAAAACATCACACGGAATCTCGGAGCTCCTCAATGCACACAGAAAACTTGTAGAGTAAGGCGAAGTCCTTCATTTTAAATTGTCCAGTGCACTATGTGTCAGAAAAACACTCCATCACGGCGCAACACTAAGTATAGCGATCGATCGTGTCTGGTTGTTGGCACAAGTGGCAGTTCACTGAAACTGACAAAAAGTCTCATTGGCACGAAGCTATTCCTGGACCGATTGAGTTAAAGTGAAGACGTTTAAAAAAGGTTTCTCCAGCAGACTTAATACACAGCAGTGAATACAGTGATGTGATAATTCAGTTTGCCTAATATACACTTTGTTTCGGAAGCTAAAATTTGTCAACGAGCTTTATGGGCTCACCATGTCAGGAATTTTTCACAATTTGAATAAATGTTTAAAATTATATTAAGCGACAATTCGTTCCCACAGCAAAAATAATTCAAGAACGTCTTTCTGCACTGCGTGAGGTTAAAGTTTATGTTTTTTATTAAAAATTGAGGCAACAGTTTCAAGAATGCCTTTTGACGAAAACATCAAGTGTCAGTGCATATATATATTTGTTTATTTTATTTAGATCATACTGTTAGCTTCCTCAGAGGCTGTTAGAGGAAAGGGCGAAATTGAAGCCCAAAAAATACAGGAATAAATGCAGGCATAGAGACTTAAAATATTGGGAAACGACATTGCCTCTACACAGCAAAACAACATTTCGAGTGCCAAGGCTAAAGTACATTCTAGGAAGCATTCATGTTTGAAATAAAAAGGTACAATTATGGCACAATTGCACAAGGCGAACTGCGAAACAAAACAGTTTCTAGCAAATACTCAAACAATAAAAATTCCACGAATGAAAATTCTATAAGAAAATACCTTACAAGAATCAAGAAGGACGAGCTATACTTAGCCTGGACAGAAAATCATTTAGTGGCGGGCTGCTGACTATATTTTTTGTAAATGCGTTTTTTTACTGACTGCATACGGGAAATAAGAATACCTAAAGGTGTCACAACGAATTCTAAAGTCCTAAATGTTCAGAATATTTTGTGCGTGTTTCTTGTTAATGAAGGACACAGGTATTCGTCTACGTTTATTTTAAGGGCTCCAGTCTAAAGGAGGCAGACAAACTTCAGTAAGAATCGGGCTCAACTACTGGTAGTATAAATACAAGCTTGATTAAGGAGATCGCTTGGAGAGTCGTTTTTTCTATACTTATCATAAATAAATCGAGCTGCCCTCCTCTGGACACCCTCTAGCTTTCATATTAGTTGTTTTGTGTATGGAAACCAGCAGATAATGTATTCATGTATCGAGCCAGTAACTTAGTAGTAGGGGATAGAGACTAGATAGATCGCCTGAGAGAGAAAGCGCTGTAAGAGATTTATTCGTTATGTAAGATACCTGCTCGCTCCGCTTTAGATCAGAAGACAGTACAAAACCGAGGTGTTTATACTCATCTACCTATTTTTACTCTCTTTGATCAATTTAATAAGAGAATTTCTCGGGCACCTTCTTCCTTGTCACATTTTTCATGTAGCTACTGTTTTCTCTATATTAATGGTGATCTGCCAGTCTTGACAGAAGTCTGTTATATAAATAAATGCAATCTTTAGAAGGATGTCGTCGTTGTGGCCCTTAATTTCTTTACCAATAATGTAGTCATCTTCAAACATGCAAACCGCGGCGTCTCTGTTATGCGATATATCATTACGTAGGAGAGGAAAATTCGAGCTGCTAGAACATTACCCTGAAGCATCGCGGAGGAGACTTCAACCTAGTTCTACGATTGACCTTCACACTGAAGAAATTGGTGCCGACATGAGCGATAATATTTTATCCAGTTTGTAATTACATTTGTTCCTCGACAGTTATTAAGTTTATGTTTTAATTCCTACAGTAACCTTTTCCTGCGATGCGTGCTTAACTCCGTCGAAGTATAGAGTCCAGGAAGATGTCAATGTACGTCGTGTCCATGTAATGCCTACAATGTAATGCTGGTGTTCTAGAAACTTCCATGCTTTTGCATTCCTGCACGTAGGCAGACTTAGGTGCAACCAGAATTTTTCCTCTCATGATACAGATCTGTAGTCACCACCTGCACGTATCCCCTTATCCCTTTCACCCCTCGCTACCAACTGTACACTAGTGTTCCCTTGCTTTAGTGTTGAACAATATTTCAGTTTTCTGTTTAGTATTTTTAGATCCACCCTTCTGTTCTGCCTTCTAATTCGTATACGATGCTTCGCAGTTGAGCCGCTGAGTGATGTAGCGAGGCAATGTCATCAGAGAATCGCAGATTATTTGATATTCTCCATTAACCCTTATTTACTGCTGTTTCCAAAATCCAAGCCTCTGAATACCTCTTGTAAACAAGCAGTAATTAGCATTGGAGAGACCTTATAGCTCCGCCTGACACCTCTCCTTAATAAAATTTTATTGCTGACTTTATGACGGACTGTGGTCGGTGCGGAGCCATTACAGATATATTCGAGCATTTTTCATAAGGCACATCTAAACCCTGATTCCGTAATGTCTGCATGACTGCTGATGTATCTACTTACTCAGAAGCTTCCTTGTAATCTGGGAAGACTATATACACGTTTAACGCTTTATTCACGACCCGAAATATTCATTAACTTCAACGAGTTGTCTAGAAGAACGTTAATAAATACTTGATTTCAATAGATTTAAAAAAAAACCTCTTCCCCCTCATAGGTCATACGTGTTGTATCTGGGAAATTCGTTGAAGTGTAACTATCCCTGCTACTATTGCTAACCTTAATAACAGGATGAGCCTTTACACAAAGTACGACACTGATTTCAAGTGGTATTGTAACAAAGCGGTTCCTACTGCAGGTATTTTGCTTTTCCTCAAAGACATTAAACGGAAACCGCTCCTCAATTTATTTTCTCGTCGTTTCTACTGTGTTCTACCTAACTGCTTCCTTGAATCCATTGAGATTATTTGATATGTTTGCTCCAAATACTTTTTCCAGCAATCAATCATTCTGGTAGAATTGTAATTAATTGTAGGCGTGTGTGAGTGGGGCACGGGAGGGTATGACGGTGGAGGAGGTAGGTAAATCATGCATCTCTTACACCCGCAGTAACTTGTACTCACTTGTCGCAGTTTTTGCAGTTGGCGAGAATCATGCGGCCGTAGGCGAATCCAAGCTGCGTTGCAGCACACCTTCCATTATAGCTCAGCAGCAAGGACCGATGTCTATTTAAACAATTTGTCCAAGACGAAAGGCTTCTCCTGACTGTTCGATGCTCTTCACCATTCTGCGCTGCCCGCGTGCAGACCACGAGCAAAAGCAAGAAAGTCATCTTGACGCGCCCCATGTTCAGCGCAATTTTGAGACACACGCTTGCTTAACGCAGCCCGGGCCTTTATATACTGACACGCCGCGCATATAATTTAAAATAAGTGTAAGACAAAGGGCCCTGAAAAGACGTATTTTTTGTTTCATACGCGTATTCGGAATAACCCTGGGTTTAACGGGATAAAATTGCGCCGGACGTCCTTCTGTAAAGGAACCTCGAGAGCGCAGAGTGGAGGGAGAGAGAGTGTGTCAAAGGGAAACGGCGTTTCAAGAAGCGACAGAGATTTTCCGTTACAGCTCCACAAACAATGAGGTCATGTGGAAAATCCCGCTTTGTACCGCAGACTAGAGTGTCGTTACTTTAAACTCTGAAGAATCAGTCCCTTATATTCTGCGATAAAGAAGAATCGGAATAAATGTAGAATGCGGGGTGGAAGTAGACTGCCGTGAAATGTGGAAGCTACAGATTACGCATGCTTTTATTGTACCGTTCTTTTTCGCAGTAAAGTTATTTTCAACAATTTTTGGATGTAAAAAAAAACAGTCTTCGAGCTTTTTGAGAATAATTATTAGTGAGAACATGTAATGATTCAAAATAGAGAAATCTAATCAGAAGCAGATATGAAATAGCTTCAAGCCGGGCCTGCCAGTGTATATTAAGTACAGTAAATATCTGAAATTGAATATTTGTCGTTCTAACTCCTCAATTGATAACCACAATCGCAACTACGATGCGAAAGCGCGCGACCAAACGTGCTATCGCGTTTTGTTCCGGCGCTAACCACGGAGAAAAAATGCATTTCAATTATCAGAATGCACAAAAACCAGACAGGCCAATTTTAATTTTGTATAACTACTCCGCTTTCTCTTATATCAAGCGGAATCAAGTAAACGGCATTATATGTTGTGCCAACGGCAAAGCGCATGCGCACGCTGTGTAGCACAACCACCTCTTCATTATGATACGCATAAGCGTTATATGGTTTCGTTGATTTTGACCATCAAAACGTTTGGAGCCACAGACGACGGCGTTTGGATATCTCCTTATGAAATGGAAATTGCTGACTGGCAGGGATGCGGACTTACGCGAAGGTATCCTCGTTCAAAGAGCGCATTTTTCCTGCCTGCTGCACTGATTCAAAGGGTTAACACGATGGGAGACGAGTCAGTCGCCCTCCACTGTATCCTTCTTCGAAAAGGTCAGGGCAACCACCCCCTAATCTGAGTGCAACTGAAGCACCATGCTCCATTGTGCCTTTTCATCAACTTCCCTCTTATACAGATAAAGAGACAATTCTACGATCCCGTTTTGAACAAGATAACAAGATTGCCCTCAATGAACAAGTGTTTTCGGTTCAAAAACTGCAGTTGGCACTCAGTATTCGTCGAGTTGTTCATCAGGCCCATGTAGTGTTAGCTTGGCCACACGGTGCGAAATTGCCTATTTCTTCCCCAGGAAATTCGGAAGGCGATATACAAGCATAGATGCTTTTCTGCGTCGGCTGCAGAGACGTCATAACCGACGATGTTCACGCGCGCCGACGCTCATGATCCCCACTGTATGAAAGCTCTATGGCTTGTTGAATTTCGTCGTATTTTTCAGCGTTTTATTTGCTTTCACATCTATAGCTACTTTTGTATGCGCAGTCTATGTGTCATTTATTCTGCACCTAATTTCATTTATTTATGACCTGCATTTGTGCCGCCAGTTTTACCTTTTTCTTTATAGGGTTCTTTAAGAAACTTAGCCGGTGACAGTGTCCTTAGGAAATACATGGGAAGTTTCAGAAGGTACAGCGGGTGAAAATATGGTTAAATTTTCGTGAGGTTTGAGGCAGCGTTTTCTTCGTTAGTGAACGAAGCAAATGTTGTGAACAGATTTTATTTCTCAAGTTTCATTTTTTTATTAGAGGTAAATATCCTTAAAACCTGTGCTTTGAGTTATGTCGCTCATTAGTGCCATCTCGTAAAAGCTAAGCTAAATATAAAAACACTTCCTCCCTCTTTCTTTTTTGATTGTTAAGCCCCAATTTTCATCCATACCGAACCTAGTTTTCGTGTTTTATAGGCTGGGAGAGCTTTAGCTGTATTTCTGCAGGGATTTGGAATTCGCACCAATTTTAAGGTGCGATTTGGCTGCATATGGCGTCAGCCTATTTTGTCGCTAATACAATCTACCACCAACGCCTTGCTTGCCTGTGTTTGAGCGTGCAGGTTTTGCCCACAACTTCACAAACCTAACTTTTTACATTGCTTTTTGTTGCTTGGGCTGCATTTCTCAAGCATCTGTGCTCTTCTTTTTGCTATTAAAAGCGAAATAAGATTAGAAGCGGCACCCAGAAGCTACCCCTGTTCGCACCAAAACACAGGTGACACAAAGGCAGATGACCCCCCATTCGGGACGATGTTGTAGAAGGGAATTTTTCCTTCCCCAACGCAGGGGCAAAATGGCTCCAGTGGCGTTTACGTGAACCCGACAACACCGAGCTCAGTTGAGTTGTCGGGTTGAAATTCGGTTACTGGGGTCAAGCAAACGCGCGCTGAGTCGGGAAGGGAGACGACGGGTCGGGTCCAGTCATTTCCACCGCAAGGGACGATGGCATGTAGGACAAACTGCTCGCTTCCTTAACGATCACTTTCGTGAGCTTATATAATAGCCACACAATTAATAAGAATGGAGAAAACGGAGAACTAGTAAGCATGGCAACGCATATACAAATTCAGGCCGTTCCAAGATAAGTGTTGTTAGGAATAGCAAGGACAAGCGCACTCGTTAAATAATCGAAGCAGTGTAAGAGCTTGTGTAAGCACCCTTCTGCCAAACTTTCTAAAAGGGAAATCGCCTACCTGCTTTCTCGCTGATTTTCGCATATGTTGTGATGACACGGCAATGCTGTATGCATAAATTGTAAATTTTTTCATAATTCGAAGTTGGCACTGTGCATGTCCACTTATACTCCGAGCCCTTATCTGGTTGCGCTATGCTCTGTAGGTTAGGCTGACTCAACTCTACCCTGCCCGGATGAGCTTGTAAACGCGGTCGGTTTGAAGAGCCGGGTTAGCTTGAGGGTGAAGAGAAAATGGGGGCCTCTTTTTCGCTCGAGTTGTTCCGCCTCTGAGACAGCAGTACCGTGCCGCAACATCAGTGGCTGGCCCTGCTCGATCGCATTACGGTGCTCACCAATTGGTGTCGCTGCAGTTGAACTGCAGTGGTCTGAACTGGTCTGAACCGAGCTGAACCAGTCTCGACTAGCCAAACTCGAGGTCAATTGAACACGCAGTCGTCGAGTTGAATTGACCTTGCTCAGTCCGACCCCACAGTCTACCCGACGTTGTGAGGTGCTTGTAAACAAGCCTTCAGGTAAGGATACAAGTGAAGAAGACAGTGGCCAATAGACTTCAAAGGAGGTCCTCCAGCCAGCGACTTAGACCGATTGTCACGACGTCACGGTTAACCACATTTCAATGATGCACTTGCTAGCGACCAGCGAATTCACGCTGTACTCGCGGAAAACTATCTATGGCAGTACCACTGCCCACAGCAAGGGGAAAAACGTCGTCTTCTTCCTTTTCCTGCTTACCTTCTCCTACACTACTACTGCGACGTCATGAGAACCGGTGGAAGCCAACTGGGGCATTCGCTACTGCTTTGTTGACTTGCATGCAGATGAAGCCCGAAAAATGACTCGCGAATGTTCTAAAAAGCAAGACTCTGGCTCTAAATTGGTGAACCCTGAACGTGTTGGATGGGCATCAAAACGTTGGTCGAATGCATTAGTTGGAAGGTCGCCTTTGATGTTTACTGCCGTTTTCATGCACGCAAAGAGCACACGCGGGTGGCGCGGTCTCCGCCCATCCGTAGACTGCAAATTTATCATTTTTAAACATAAACTAGTGACAGCAACCCCATCGAAAACAGCAAAAATTCGCTTGTTCAGTGCTGAAAATTGCTCTCAATGTCACCATGAGTAGAAAGAGGACGATCTCAGTGCTTTTGCAAAGCACACCTCTCACCGTTTTATTCAACTTGATTTGAGTCGTCGTGAAATTTTCAGTGTTGATGGAGACAAGAAAGGAAATAATTCTGCTGTAATTTAGTTAAATATTGTCACGAGGTGGTGGCAATGGCGTGAAAAAAAAGAGACGAGAAAATTAGCGTGAACTGAAACAAAGTGTTTATTGGGCTGAATTTTCCATAAATGAACTAAACGAGTCGGCGGTCGCCGAAGAAGAGGAACCTTCCAGAGAAGTCGCTAAAAACTTCTGCAACAACCCAGAACAACAGAGAAATAGTCGGGCGTGGCTGCAATTCTTCGAGATAACGCTGGTCGCATCTCGCGCAGCTAAGTAATAAGCACGCGCGCCGACGGTTTTAAAAACAAACAAACAAACAATCAGTACAACATTTTCGCGGCATTTCTTCTCTCCCAAAGATTCATCGGCAGGATGATTTAACGAAACAATGTCAACAGAACTTTAGACAATGCCTAATACACACTAAGAGCGTATACAGTGAGAGCGCAAAAACCTTGTCACTGTGTCCGGGGCTTCGAATCAGTATGCACACTCACATACTGTCACTGGGCTTGTATTCGGTCAGGCGAGAGCGGAATACGCCGAATACAGAATAGCCGGTGGGATACGCACCAATCACAAGCCAAAAACGCGGTAAGGTTTGCTAAGTTAGAAGCCCACGGCACCGATGGGCACGTCTCCCCGCCCCTCCCCACACCTGTTCCCGGGAGCGGTCATCCCAATGGGAAATAGAGGAATTTACTGAGAGGCGCGACGCCCACGCGTAGGGCGCCTCGATGCCCGGCTACCTGCGCTAATCCTTTCGGCTCTGGTACCGACTCGTCCCCCGCTGACCGGAAGTGCACGAGGAGTAGAACGGACAAAAAGTATGGTGGAGATGCCATAACAAAACGCAAACCAATAAGCTCCTGCCTGTGCCACTACGTATAACAGGCTTGAATAGAACGGACAGTGCGTCGCGCATTCCGGACACTGCCCAAACCTGTCGTAAAGCGGGAGAAGGACCCCAAACTGTCTTGTCAGAGTCGCAGGGGGCCGACGACCTTGTCCCGCTGGAGAAATTCCTTTGCTGTCAGCGGAGACGGTATATCCGACGCGTAGCGCCTCGATGGATTGCACATGCAGCGAGCTGCGTACGCGGAACCACGCGCCCGCCACGTTCCAAGAGGAGCGGGGTACACTGGGCTTGAACCGGTGAGCCCTGGGGTCCGCTCATTTGTACATACGGTGCAATTGCACTGCTATTGGATCAAATTGGGCGAGAGCTGGTTTACTAAAACTCCGCCCAAGTATCCAATGGGTAATAACCCGCTAGAAACATTGAATTTGTACGAGAGCGCCGAGTCTCAAGCTCGGCTGTTTTTAAGAGCCTTTTTTAAACAGCCTTTTTAAAAATGCCCTTTTTAAACTGCCTTTTGCTCACCTGCATTTTATATCAATCCCGTCTTGAATAAATTAGTTTGTTTGCCAAGCAGCTGGAATTGCTGCCCCAACCGGCAACGTGTCGCCAGACGAGCGGACGAAGACCGCTAATCCCTTCGTACTGCTAACCGCCGTGTATCGTTCACCTGCCAGCGTGCCATCACCATCCACCGCTGTCGACGATCAACCGACCAGCCCGAACCGGCCATCCCATCAGAAGGAGAGCAAGAAGTTAACTAGGTTCATTACGGATTAAACATATGAAGCGCTGAAGGGGAGGTAGCCAAAGGTGTGTCGAAAGATGTCTCACACTTACATTCTCTGGGAAGGCGAAACGCTACCCTGTCACTGCAAAATTTATCGGCGCGGAAAAGTTGGGAGGGACGTAAGGCGACCCAAAATGAAAGATGTGCCTCGCCTGGCCGTAGCTAGAATCGTCTGCCACTGCAAAAAGCCCCATTCTCTGGCGCCCACTGCTGCTTTGTTTAATGGCCTGAGATGAGAGGGTTCATTCTTTTGTGCTTCGGTCCACCGACATTGGCTACATATTCACAGCATGTTCTGGGCACTACTTTTTGTGCGCGCAAGCACTAATACTTTCATGATTTTCACGTCTCGGTGCAATTTCCTTACCTGGACGGGAAATAGAAGTTAGCTGTCTTTTGTGGTAATTAAGTACTGCCATCTATGCACACACAGAGATGAAATCTGGGTTGCCTTGTAGCTGGTGAGCCCTCTTAGCGTGCACTGACATCGCACAGTACACTGCCTTCTAGCACTTTGGTTCCATATAAATTCGCCCGCCACGACCAGGATTAAAGTCGCGTTTTTCCGGTCAGCAGCCGAGCACCATAACCATTCAGTCACTGCGGCGCCTTTTTCTACTTTATTTCTTGTGCATGTCGATTTCTTACTGAACACTTATAAACGGACGAATCAGGCTTAATTACTGTGCATCTTCAAACTCCGGTAGTGTTTGTGCTAGATATCAAATTAAGCGATAAGCTTATCTGATAATATGGTACGGACGTCATATGGAAGGGTGATATTAATGAAACATGTAAAGAAAAGAAGCGCATATTTGATATCCCAGCGAATGTATTCTAGGTGTCAGGGGGATGTTGATAGAGTCTAACTTTATTTTAAATTAATGAAACAAACAAAAACCAAGTCGGCGATAACCGCAATCAACACACCCGTACGAAAGACATAGTGTGTGTCATGTGGAGGCATTTGTCGGACCGTAGATTTCTCACCTGTGTTGCTGACTCTCTTTACTGCGAAAATGGATGCCCACGTTATTAATGCGATCACAGACATAACTTCGCCAATGTTTACTGGCTTATTCAATGGTTGCACACACTACTAGCAGGAATAAATGATGCTGAAGCGCTGCTTCCATGTGCGCAATGGGAAGCGCTTCCTAATTCTTAAAAGAATATTTCCTCTCTTACTTGATTGAGCTTTCTTCATTAAAATGAGGAATACTTTGTTCAGAAAAAACACATAGCAGCACTAAGACTTTGAACATGTGTGAGATTTACTCGGTAGGGTGGAGCTTGTTTTAAATTGTCATGATATTTGAGTCCGTACGAAGGATTTGTTTCTTTAGATTGCGTGAAGGCGGTAGTGTACCACACATACCATATATAAATACTTTGTCACACGTGCAGACCTTATGCGAGTTTTGGAAGTCGGACCGCGAAATCCTCGTGAGAGTAATAGGATGGCAAGGTTATATGGCATGACCTGGGTTCAGCACTGGACTGCGTAACATTCACGAAGGCCATCTGCGCACTTTACTGTAGTGTAATGGGGATGAAGCGCGCTATGCCCCTCCCTGTTCTCTCCCCACTCATCTACCGCGTGCTCTATTAGTCGCGACAAAGCCATGAAGCGTAGCTGTAAAATTTAATTGGCACGTGCCTGCCGAGAAAGTAAGAGATGCGACCGAAGCTCCCAGCTGACGGATCGTCCGCGCCGCCATGAATAAGGAGCCGTTGGTCCCCTAGTGCCATGTCCCTCAACTACTTGCCTACGCTGCTCGTATCCTGCGCTACCGTAATAAAACCGAGTGAATCCTTGCCTCTTAGCGAGAAAATTGTCTCTGAGATATGCCTGATAAACGAGGATGTTTAAATAAGGGTTCACTGAGCGCAGGCACTTGCTGAATTAAAAATGTCACAGGCGTTCAAGTAAGTAACGCCACTGCACTTTACTTTCAATTGAATACACAAAAGAATAATACTGAGACCTAAATGTATTCTGCGCATAGCATGCTGTCCTTCATTCTATCTACATGTTTCATAACTTTCTGTGCTGTTCTCTGCGCTCGGGTGAGCTGTCATCTGAAAACTAATGATTTCGACCGAAATGCCTGTCTGGTTATGTTGAAAAGCATGTAATAAACTCCGACACGTCAACAAGTCAACAACCAAACATTTTTGAATTTAAAACTCAATGTTCCCAAGCCTGCCGGACCGCTTCATCAGGGCAAACTGAAGGCGGTGGCTAGAGTCTTTAAGTGTGCATGGTGGGAGAGCAGGGGGCCTTAAGAAGGGCAACGGAGATGTGAGGGCTTCGGGAGGCGGTTACGGTGTTAACACTGGGTGTCAAGGCTGTGAGTCATGTCCTGGGTTCTGCGGCACTGTTCGATGGTGGTTCCTTCTGTGCCCTGCTGAGCGAAGCGCCTGCGCATATATGTACATTTGCGCCGACTACGATGCAAGCTACGTTGACGAAACTATAAAACTGGAAGAAAGAATTCAGAAACACAAAAACAGCGTCCGCAACCTCGCAAGAGAACACAGTCCTGTAGCCGAATACTCCGAAGATTCAGACCATAAATCAAGTTCGACGAAACCAAGATCATTTGAGCTGAAAAAATTACAAAAAAAGGTCTCAGCCGAATCATGACACATTCAAACACCCCAAGCAACGCCAACAGCACGAAGGGAAACCTTGCTTCTGTATAGGCGCGGTGACCTTCATCTGCAGCCTGCAGAACAGGCGCAATAGAAATCACCGCTAAGTCCGGTAATGTGACAGACACATAGTTTTAACCCCCTAGTGTCAACGTCCTCTCCTCCACCCGCACCTTTTACATCACCGCTTCCTTTCTTTCGACCCCTTGCTCCCCCACCATGCTTACTTAACGACGCTAGCCACAGCCTCCAGACACCCTGGAAGAAGGAAGCGAGCCGGTTTGGAAAAGTTAGGAGCCATATTAAATTTGTTGTGGCTGTTGGCTGGTCACACTTCTTTCGAAGCTCTCGACTAAATTGGAAAAATAGTTTTTTCTTTATTACGGGCTCTGAACTCCACGTTTCAAAAGTATCGCTTCTCTTAACCCACTTGTAATGTCCGCCAGCCTTCAAGCATACCCTTTAGGGCTGCGAAATTTTGTTGTTTAATGTTGTTCTGAATGATGCACAGAACAAAAAAAAATGAAAGCTAAATTCAAAGTTTCTGATCCCGATGAAGTTGCTCCTATATCCATTAGCTATATATGTCCTGGGGCAACGAGCATTTTAATAGGCTGCTCGCAGCAGACAGGCACATGTAATACTTAAATCTAAGCCAATACAAGCGCGCAAGAAGCTCAATCAAGAACTATATATGAAAAAAATACTGCGGACTTAATGAAGGTTTTATTTTTGTTAAATTTAGAGATTTCTTAGTTCATATTCCTCTCCGGTGCTGTTTCGGATTCACCACTTGAAGGGTGCCAGCGAGGTCTCAGGTCTCGTGAGGCACACAATGAATGCGATG